>NC_134359.1:248739402-248996902 GCF_048569485.1 Anomaloglossus baeobatrachus
TTGTGACTCCTTTAGGGGTCCCGGTGAGCAGAAGCCAGGAGGGGGGCCCCCGCTGACAGCCCGGACCCCTCCCCTTTCATTCATCTGCTCACCGGGACCCAAGGGCAGGGGCCACTATTAGAGCAATGAGGGGGGCCCGGGTCGCTCATAGAGAGCTGCCACCTCTCTTCCTGCTTTGCAGAGCAGGACAGGAAAGGAAACGTACCGAACAACAACGGAGGCTGCAGGAGCAGAGAAGGTGAAGGACCTGTAAATTAAGGACCTTCCATGTCAGCTGACTAATCATGTGCCTGATCTCATGACAGGAAAAGTGACTGGAAGTTCTGCAGCCTCCGTGCAGATCCCAGTGTCTCATCTCCGGCTGTGCACCATCTGGAAATGCAAGATGAGGTAATGTATAGTGTGTGTAGAGAAATTTGCCTGTTGTAGGGTTGTGTGTGTTTGTGTGTGTACAGGCTGTGTGTAATATGGGGTGCTGCAGCCTGTGTATGTATGTGTACAGGCTGTGTGTAATATGGGGTGCTGCATCCTGTGTATGTATATGTGTACAGGCTGTGTGTAATATGGGGTGCTGCATCCTGTGTATGTATATGTGTACAGGCTGTGTGTAATATGGGGTGCTGCATCCTGTGTGTATATGTGTACAGGCTGTGTGTAATATGGGGTGCTGCAGCCTGTGTATGTATATGTGTACAGGCTGTGTGTAATATGGGGTGCTGCAGCCTGTGTGTATATGTGTACAGGCTGTGTGTAATATGGGGTGCTGCAGCCTGTGTGTATATGTGTACAGGCTGTGTGTAATATGGGGTGCTGCAGCCTGTGTATGTATATGTGTACAGGCTGTGTGTAATATGGGGTGCTGCAGCCTGTGTGTGTGTGTACAGGCTGTGTGTAATATGGGGTGCTGCAGCCTGTTTGTATATTTGTACAGGCTGTGTGTAATATGGGGTGCTGCAGCCTGTGTATGTATATGTGTACAGGCTGTGTGTAATATGGGGTGCTGCAGCCTGTGTGTATATTTGTACAGGCTGTGTGTAATATGGGGTGCTGCAGCCTGTGTATGTATATGTGTACAGGCTGTGTGTAATATGGGGTGCTGCAACCTGTTTGTATATTTGTACAGGCTGTGTGTAATATGGGGTGCTGCAGCCTGTGTGTATATGTGTACAGGCTGTGTGTAATATGGGGTGCTGCAACCTGTTTGTATATTTGTACAGGCTGTGTGTAATATGGGGTGCTGCAGCCTGTTTGTATATTTGTACAGGCTGTGTGTAATATGGGGTGCTGCAGCCTGTGTATGTATTTGTGTACAGGCTGTGTGTAATATGGGGTGCTGCAGCCTGTTTGTATATTTGTACAGGCTGTGTGTAATATGGGGTGCTGCAGCCTGTTTGTATATTTGTACAGGCTGTGTGTAATATGGGGTGCTGCAGCCTGTGTGTATATTTGTACAGGCTGTGTGTAATATGGGGTGCTGCAGCCTGTGTGTATATGTGTACAGGCTGTGTGTAATATGGGGTGCTGCAGCCTGTGTGTATATGTGTACAGGCTGTGTGTAATATGGGGTGCTGCAGCCTGTGTGTATATTTGTACAGGCTGTGTGTAATATGGGGTGCTGCAGCCTGTGTGTATATTTGTACAGGCTGTGTGTAATATGGGTTGCTGCATCCTGTGTGTATATGTGTACAGGCTGTGTGTAATATGGGGTGCTGCAGCCTGTTTGTATATTTGTACAGGCTGTGTGTAATATGGGGTGCTGCAGCCTGTGTGTATATTTGTACAGGCTGTGTGTAATATGGGGTGCTGCAGCCTGTGTGTATATGTGTACAGGCTGTGTGTAATATGGGGTGCTGCAGCCTGTGTATGTATATTTGTACAGGCTGTGTGTAATATGGGGTGCTGCAGCCTGTGTGTATATGTGTACTGGCTGTGTGTAATATGGGGTGCTGCAGCCTGTGTATGTATATTTGTACAGGCTGTGTGTAATATGGGGTGCTCCAGCCTGTGTGTATATTTATACAGGCTGTTTGTAATATGGGGTGCTGCAGCCTGTGTATGTGTACAGGCTGTGTGTAATATGGGGGTGCTGCAGTCTGTGTGTATATGTATACAGGCTGTGTGTAATATGGGGGTGCTGCAGCGTGTGTGTGTGTGTGTGTGTGTGTGTGTATATATATATATGTATATATATGTATATGTATGTATGTATATATGTGTGTGTGTACAGGCTGTGTAATACGGGGGTTGCTGCGGGCTGTGTGTGTATATGTGTACCGGCTGTGTGTGATATGGGGGGTGGCGCTGGCTGTGTGTGATATGGGGGTGGCGCTTGCTGTCTGTGATGTGGGAGTGCCGCAGGCTGTGTGTTATATGGGGGTTCGTGTGCGTGTGTGTACAGGCTGTGTGAGGTAGGAGGGGCAGGTATGTATGTGATATGTATGTGTATATTAGTTTTTCAAAGAGTGGCGGCAGGACTGTGGAAGGTTTGAGGGGTGGAGGCAGAGCTGGGGTGGAGCCTGGGCGGAGTCTCAAGGGGGCCCGAAAATTTTGCCAGTATGGGGCCCTGAAATTCCTAGTGGCGGTCCTGCATGCCAGCATGGGGGGGAAACATGCATGCCAGCATGGGGGGGGGGGACATGCATGCCAGCATGGGGGGGACGACACACATGCCAGCATGGGGGGAGAACACACATGCCAGCATGGGGGGGAGAACACACATGCCAGCATGGGGGAGAAACATACATGCCAGCATGGGGGGGGAAACATGCATGCCAGCATGGGGGGGGGGGACATGCATGCCAGCATGGGGGGAGGGGGGGGAACATGCATGCCAGCATGGGGGGAGGGGGGGGAACATGCATGCCAGCATGGGGGGGGGAACATGCATGCCAGCATGGGGGGGGAAACATGCATGCCAGCATGGGGGGAAACATGCATGCCAGCATGGGGGGGAAACATGCATGCCAGCATGAGGGGGGAGAACAGACATGCCAGCATGGGGGGGGGGACATGCATGCCAGCATATGGGGGGGGGGGACATGCATGTCAGCATGGGGGGGGCATGCATGCCAGCATGGGGGGGGAAACATGCATGCCAGCATGGGGGGGGCATGCATGCCAGCATGGGGGGGGAAACATGCATGCCAGCATGGGGGGGCATGCATGCCAGCATGGGGGGGGAAACATGCATGCCAGCATGGGGGGGGGAAACATGCATGCCAGCATGGGGGGGGAAACATGCATGCCAGCATGGGGGGGAAACATGCATGCCAGCATGGGGGGGACACACGCATGCCAGCATGGGGGGGAAACACGCATGCCAGCATGGGGGGGAAACACGCATGCCAGCATGAGGGGGAAAAACGCATGCCAGCATGGGGGGAAACACGCATGCCAGCATGGGGGGAGAACACGCATGCCAGCATGGGGGGGGGGGAACACACATGCCAGCATGGGGGAGAACACGCATGGGGAGGAAACACGCATGCCAGCATGGGGGGGAACATGCATGCCAGCATGGGGGGGAACGCACATGCCAGCATGGGGGGAGAACACGCATGGGGGGGAAACACGCATGCCAGCATGGGGGGAACACGCATGCCAGCATGGGGGGGGAAACACGCACGCCAGCATGGGGGGGGGAAACACGCATGCCAGCATGGGGGGGGGAACACGCATGCCAGCATGGGGGGGAGAACACGCATGCCAGCATGGGGAGGAAACACACATGGGGGGGAAACACGCATGCCAGCATGGGGGGGGAACACGCATGCCAGCATGGGGGGGGAGAACACGCATGCCAGCATGGGGGGGAGAACACGCATGCCAGCATGGGGGGGGAGAACACGCACGCCAGCATGGGGGGGGAACACATACCAGCATGGGGGGGGAGAACACGCAAGTGAATCCTTAATTAGCTTTGATTAGTGGTGTGAGTTTTATTGTCCCAATATCCATGCAGGATCAGAGGCATGGTGCCCTAGCAGTCTCTGGAGCAGACCTCTCAGATTTTGTAATGGGTCATAAATCCTTCTGACAAGTTGAGTCCTGTGTCCACAGAGTTAAACATTGTGGTGAATTTGTATTCCCAGACCCTGCGATGGCTCTGTGATCTGAAGTTGCCTTTTAATATGACAACTTTCATGTGGTTTATGTTGTGTCCTGGAGCACTGTCTTGCTAAATTCTACTAAAAAGGGGGCTGAAAGCCCGTACTTACGAAGCGCTCACTGATATCCTAATCAGGCACGAATACTAATATTCTTTATAGCAAGATACTATTTATTTTAATAGCACATGAATATATATATATAGTCAATGGTACATAGGCATAAGAACTATAGTCATAGAAACTTATACAATAACAGAAATATGCATCAACATTACCGTTATGTTGTAGCAATCCTTTCACATCGGAGGGAACTCGAGTTAATGATAAGGAATCAACATGGCATCTTGGCATGGCATCACAGGAACAGTGCGTACGTACACTTCAATGTCCTGGAAGGTATTTCCCTAACATTAAGCGAGTTCGGTGTATTTTTTATAGGAAAATATTGTAGGTTGGGTTTAAAACGGTCACCAGCATGTGACAGCTGAGTCATGTTCATGTAACTTAACCACAAACTGCTGGGGGCACCGTTTGCTTCCTGCACATTTCCTGCACATCCTGCCAGTGGTCAACTGGTCAACTGTGGTCGGCCATAGTGTTAGCGAAATATTGCAATGAGCCGTAAATTTCATATGCAAACTTCCTTCAACCTGTCTTTACGCTAACCACAAGTTTCCTGTAAGTGGAACTGTAAATGTTACTTCCTTTATCTTCAACTGCTTCAAGACATGTATTCCCTGGTCATCATTTTGGCCCTCCAAATGACATCTTCTTTGATACTGAATTATTGATGGATCAAATAATATCTGGGATCACTCCTATCTTATGATTATGATTTGATTCCTATCTAATCACACATTCTTTCAGTCATATCACATTGGTATCACAATCGGTCCTTGATCCCAGGGATTATTTTCCATCATCAGTATTCCACTAGAAGAAGATCACTCGGAATATACCATACCATGACCAAGAAATATTGTTTGCCACAAATTTTGTTTTCTTGGTTTGTTTAGATAAACGTTGAATCACAAATATAATCAGTTTCACTACTATGTATAGTATATTAAAACTAAAAGCAATATTATCTGAAAAGCTCCCTTGAACATCATGTGTTTTGGCATTTGCTCGATATTCAAAGGAATCATTACACATTACATTTCCCGATATGTTACTAGAAGTTTCACTAGTCCCATTTATGAACATATTGGCATAAGGCCATAACATATCATGAATTGTCTTTTCCACTAAGCTGGGTTTAAAAGCATCTACAGTATTTATAGCTGTCCCAAAACTTATTTTTATATTCCCCATAGGGATGAATCCCAGGTTAGTCAGTCCAGTCTTATATCTTAGTACCCAAATTCCTCCCTTAAAAGCCAGATATTGCAAATTGGTGACTGTTGCATTCAAATTGCCTTGCCACCATGGAAGATTGATCCATCCCACTATGAAAATGGGTACTGTAGTATTCTATAGACGAACACTTCGAGTGTCTTTATCAGCAAGATGATCAGAACAACTTTTCTACTTTAAGATTTCCTCCATCGATACCGGGACATCCAGATAAGGGATACTGGTGGCTGTAACCGGAGAATGTGTACAGATCCAGCAATCTGTGTGTTGAAAATGTGATGGTGCATCAGAAATTCATTCGCCACAGGTTCCTCCTGATGTAGACTTGTCCATCCAACGACCAGAGAGGCAAACATCAAACACAGGAATTTCTCCATCTCATCACTGTCGAGCTCTTCCCAGTAACCGATACCATGGATTCCGCTTATTTACAACACCATCTGCAAATAAAGATACACTATTATTCTCGTAAATAACATTTTTCTTGTGGGACATATTCCCACTTCCCCACTCCTGGTCTCATCAGGAAAGTACGATCTTTTCTGACCACTATTACCTCTGCCTCTGAGGGCGGTCCTTGGAGGTTTTGAATCCATATTTTTGCTTCTACATTTGTAATATTAGAGGATCCAAAACCTTTAGTACCCCGTATTGTTAATTCTGCCGGGGCAGTTCCTTCTCTTATTTCAGACAAGTTTATTGGAATTATTAACATCTGAGCCACCTTCTGGTGTTTCATCAATATCAAAGGTTCATTTCCCAAATTTAGCATCAGTACCTTGATTTCTCCCTGATGATCTGCCTCTATTACCCCTCCCACCACTATGGCTCCTTTTAACGCTAAGCTAGAACGAGTGGCTATTTGACCATAATGATCCTTTGGTGTATGGCAACCCAATCCTGTTGAAATTGGTTTTACCTTACCTGGGGGTACCACGACAGTTTCCAATGTACTGAGGTCTAAACCTGCTGAATAAGGCGTCGCTCTTTCTGGTGTACCCAAACAGCTGTACCTTGCCTTGTCAACTGTTGGACTGACTTGTCTGATGGCTGCTGCTTTATCTGCTTCTGAATTACACAAACGTTCAAGTGAGTTAGTAGGGACATGAGCATCGACATGAAATACAGTGGTCTTGGTAGATTGAATAATCCCTTCAATGTCTTGCCACACTTCCCTGACCATCTCAAACACATTTTGCTGTTCCTCTCCCCAGTGGAACTCATATTTTTTCCTCGTTACTTTGTACAAATGAGCCAACATTTGTCCCAAATGAGGGATATGTTGTCTCCAAAAATCAAACAATCCAATATAAGACTCAGTCTCCTGTTTGGATTTAGGGACCGGAAAATTAATAATTTTCTGTCTGGCATTGGGCAAGATCTCTCTGTGCCCCTTGTTCCACTGAATCCCTAGACATGTTACCACCTGAGACGGTCCTTGAACCTTGGCATCATTGATTTCCCATCCTTTACTCCTCATATGAGCAACCAGTTTTGTCAATTGATCTTTCCCACTTTGCTCATCTTGTCCTTGTATCATTATATCATTGATACAATGTGAGATCTGCATTTCCTTATGACAAGACATAACCCCAAAGGAGAATTTTCCTTTGGTTAGATTAAGAGTCATCCATTTTAGGACATCAATTCCCAAAATACATTCTGGTATAGGAACTACCAGCACCGTATACTGCTTGATAGGTAAATTACCTATCTTCAAAGCTACCTGTGTCTGAACCCTGGTGATCACTTGACCACCTAGTCCAGCAATTTTTACTCGAGGTCCTTTTATTTTTTCTGGGTTTCCATGAATTAAAGTAGCCTCCGCCCCCGTGTCAATCAAAGCTGGGACTCTTTGAACATTTCCCCCTTTCCAATGTATGCTAAGATTGACGTAGGGACGTTCGTCCCTGTTTATCAATAGAGGGGCTTGGCTGGCTACCTATGGTAAATCACTTCCTTCTGAACTTTCATTTACACAGACTTCAGTCTGTGCATTAGCCCTTCCTTCCGTGACCTTTGTGGCCACGGCTGCAGCCAGTTCTTCCAATGGATAAACTGACTGAAAATCTTCCCAAGACACTTTCTTTGGGGGGTTTTCCCCTTTTCCTTCTGATTTCTTTACCTTGGGGGTTTTTGAACCCCCTTCCACATTTGTAGTGGTCACTTTCTTTGTGGATAGAACTTTCTGTTTGTACAACTTCCATAATTCTCCTGTCTCCTTTCCATCAATCCTTTCCTTATTGATCCCGGCTTTAAGCAAAGCCTGGAACATGTCTTTGTGAGGCACCCGTGGGGCCTCCCCTACTGATTTCTCTTTACAATCAGGATTGTTTGGCTTACTGTTACCAACATGGCCTCCAGGGGATGATTTATCCCACTGTCCCATATCCTGTAACTCCCTCATCCTCCCTAGAACTACACCGATTGATTCTCCAGTCAGCGCTACAGTTAAGGTTAAAATAACTGAGTTGTATGCTGGGGGAGCATGTTTAACCAGCCTATTTCTTATGCTGGCTGTCAATGGGTACTGGAGATAATCATCATCCATTCCCAAAAGAGGAAGAGCATTCCTCATTGCTTCTTCCTTCAGCCATTCCATACCATCTTTTAAGGTATACCAAGGTTTATCATTGATAGGAAAGTCTGCTTCTGATGGATATTTGTCCAGAAAAGCATGGGCTAAGATTATAATTAAGTTTTGAGTACCATGCTCATTATGATCAACAAAATAATTTTTTATTGATCTCTGAATTTCTGGGTCCTGAGACATGGTGACAAATTTTGCCACGTCTCCGGCGTCAAAGTGCACTCCACCTCCTCCGAGATCGTACACCCTGACCAACCAGGGAATTTCTCCTTCTCCTGGTTTTTGTCTAAACTGTGTTAAAATGCTATCAACTTCTCCCTGAGAGTAACCTTCAATGGTTACTCGATTTTTTACATGAGGAATCGTTCTCTCATTTGTGATGGCATTACCATCTTCGTCATATTGCAGATTCCCCTGACCATCCCGGACATGTTCCCGGATGATCTCATTTTCTGTCCTCTCTAGGCGCCTCCTTATTGGGTTAGCCTGAATCTTCCCTTTATGGTAATCCTCCTCATCAGATGATGAAGATGAATCCCACACATCCCCATCCCAAGTATCAGGATCCCAGTTTATAGAAGCTGAGACGATACTTTTATGTACTTTGGTTTTATTTACTTTTCCTCTTCTTTTCTTGTACTTATTTTGAGCAATTTTGATTTTATTTACCTTTCCTCTTTTCTTGTACTTATTTTGAGCAATTTTTACGGCAGCTTTTTCTGCCACATTCTGATAATGTTCCAATTTATCCTTCAACAGTCTGGTATTACATTCCAGAACTGTTTTCAGGCCACCTAATTCTATCATCTTTTGTTCCATCTGGGAACTTTTCTTCTGCATCTTTAGATTACGCTCATGCATTACACTATATGCACTTGCCAAAATCCAGATGTGCCGTGCTAAAGACACTACATCACCTGTTTTCACAGGGACACTACCGAATACATTCACAACATCAGTAGCTTCACTACCCTTAAGCTTATCCTGCCATTGTTTGCGCCGTGCTAAAGACACTACATCACCTGTTTTCACAGGGACACTACCGAATACATTCACAACATCAGTAGCTTCACTACCCTTAAGCTTATCCTGCCATTGTTTGTGCCGTGCTAAAGACACTACATCACCTGCTTTCACAGGGGCACCACTGAGTACATTCACAACATCAGTAGCTTCACTACCCATAAGCTTGTCCTGCCATTGTTCTGCCAATCCACAAGACACTACATCACCTGTTTTCACAGGGGCACTACTGAGTACATTTACAACATCAGTAGCTTCCCAACCCTTGAGCTTATCCTGCCATTGTTTGCGCCGTGCTAAAGACACTACATCACCTGTTTTCACAGGGGCACCACTGAGTACAGTCACAACATCAGTAGCTTCACTACCCATAAGCTTGTCCTGCCATTGTTCTGCCAATCCACAAGACACTACATCACCTGTTTTCACAGGGGCACCACTGAGTACATTCACAACATCAGTAGGTACACAACCCTTAAGCTTATTCTGCCATTGTTCTGCCAATCCACAATTGACCAATTCATGTGCTATAAGATTGTAGGGAGCCTCAATCCAGGTGGGGATCTCCACAACAACCTCCTTAACATTATCCTTACGCTTTCTGAACATTTTGACACTATGCAAAAAGATTGAAAAAATATATCTGGAAATTTGCCAAATATATGTTTAATTTCTAAATTACAAAAATTTGTTAAATTACTTCTTATAGAAGTAATCCTGCCGACTACGCCAATTTATGTCTTGCTAAATTCTACTAAAAAGGGGGCTGAAAGCCCGTACTTACGAAGCGCTCACTGATATCCTAATCAGGCACGAATACTAATATTCTTTATAGCAAGATACTATTTATTTTAATAGCACATGAATATATATATATAGTCAATGGTACATAGGCATAAGAACTATAGTCATAGAAACTTATACAATAACAGAAATATGCATCAACATTACCGTTATGTTGTAGCAATCCTTTCACATCGGAGGGAACTCGAGTTAATGATAAGGAATCAACATGGCATCTTGGCATGGCATCACAGGAACAGTGCGTACGTACACTTCAATGTCCTGGAAGGTATTTCCCTAACATTAAGCGAGTTCGGTGTATTTTTTATAGGAAAATATTGTAGGTTGGGTTTAAAACGGTCACCAGCATGTGACAGCTGAGTCATGTTCATGTAACTTAACCACAAACTGCTGGGGGCACCGTTTGCTTCCTGCACATTTCCTGCACATCCTGCCAGTGGTCAACTGGTCAACTGTGGTCGGCCATAGTGTTAGCGAAATATTGCAATGAGCCGTAAATTTCATATGCAAACTTCCTTCAACCTGTCTTTACGCTAACCACAAGTTTCCTGTAAGTGGAACTGTAAATGTTACTTCCTTTATCTTCAACTGCTTCAAGACATGTATTCCCTGGTCATCATTTTGGCCCTCCAAAGGACATCTTCTTTGATACTGAATTATTGATGGATCAAATAATATCTGGGATCACTCCTATCTTATGATTATGATTTGATTCCTATCTAATCACACATTCTTTCAGTCATATCACATTGGTATCACAAGCACAGAAATGTTTTGCCACAGGTAAATGGATTTTTTTTGTCTATAATTGTGTGCCGGTGAGATCTCATCCTTGCTCTTAAGCGGGCTTTACACGCTGCGACATCGCTAATGCGAACTCGTTGGGGTCACGGAATTCGTGACGCACATCCGGCCGCATTAACGATGCCGTTGCATGTAACACCGATAAGCGATTTTGCATCGTTGCAAAAACGTGCAAAATCGCTAATCGGCGACACAGGGGTCCATTCTCAAATCTCGTTACTGCAGCAGTAACGAGGTTGTTCCTCGTTCCTGCGGCAGCACACATCGCTGCGTGTGACACCGCAGGAACGAGGAAGCTCCCCTTACCTGCCTCCCGGCCGCTATGCAGAAGGAAGGAGGTGGGCGGGATGTAACGTCCCGCTCAGCTCCGCCCCTCCGCTGCTATTGGGCGGCGGTTCAGTGACGTCGCTGTGACGCCGCACGGACCGCCCCCTTAGAAAGGAGGCGGTTCGCCCGTCACAGCGACGTCGCCGGACAGGTATGTATGTGTGACCGGTCTGGGCGATGTTGTGCGGCACGGGCAGCGATTTGCCCGTGTCGCGCAACAGATGGGGGCGGCTACCCACACTAGCGATATCGGGACCGATATCGCAGTGTGTAAAGTAGCCTTTAGTCTCTGTCCTGTTTCTCCAACATACAGGCCCCCGATAGGACATATAGTGCACAGGTTTAAGCAGGGCTGTGGAGTCGGTAAGCCAAACCTTCGACTCCGACTCCGACTCCGACTCCTCAAATTCTCTTGCACCGACTCCGGCTCCGACTCCGGCTCCGGCTCCGACTCCGACTCCTACATATATTGCTTATAGTTAGGTGAAAAATTTATTGTAGTACATGAATATGTGTATGTGAACATCAGACATTTAATAATTTTTATGATACAATAATCAAGATATTTGGATAGAACATAAAATATATTTATTGGAATACAACTTTAGAACACAAAAAACTGTAATAAATTGTAAATATGTAATACACTATGTAATATACAGTAGATTACATATATATCTTGTGTGTGTGTATATACACTGTATATATATATATATTATATATATTACATATTTACAATTTATTAGTTTTTTTGTGTTCTAAAGTTGTATTCCAATAAATATTTTATGTTCTATCCAAATATCTTGATTATTGTATCATAAAAACAATTAAATGTCTGATGTTCACATTGTACTACAATAAATTTTTCACTTAAATATAGGCATTATACTAAATGTTGTTATTTAGTAAAATATTCAGCACATTCTGCATTGCACTCCTGTCCCCAATTTATTATATATTTTAGGAGTCGGAGTCGGTGCATTTTATACCGACTCCGACTCCGACTCCACCAAAATGAGCTCCGACTCCGACTCCACGACTCCGACTCCGACTCCACAGCCCTGGGTTTAAGTACACCACGTTGGAAGGAACACCACGTAGGATACATTCTGGTATCCTCCATTTTTAGTTAAAAGAAAAAGGTTTTAGTACCGTGTTAGCCAGTTAAAAAGTGACGCCATAGTTCTCCTGAATACAACGGACTACATTAAAGAAGCAAACAGACAACTGACGGAAATACAGTACTACACCAGACTGGATGATGACCCAACCCCAAAATATATGAAGGAGTTGAAAAAAGTCATCAGATGTCTGGGTACAGATTCCACAAACCTTCTGGACCTAATATCTGAGCATCCAAGGATGGGAGTTTTCTATATGCTACCCAAGATTCATAAACCAGGTAACCCAGGGAGGCCGATCATCACAGGGGTGGGAACGCTCACTGAAAAAATGTCCTTAAGCCACTGGTAAGGAAGACCGCCAGCTATATACAGGACACCACTGACCTTTTAAAAAAAGCTATCTACAATAGGTCCTCTACCCGAGAGTACCATCTTAGCCACCATGGATGTGGAATACTTATACTCTAAAACCCACATGAAGATGGACTAACCGCCTGCCAAATGTTTCTTGAAGCTCATGGGATCCCTTCTGAGTCTGTATTAAGACTCACCAGATTCATCCTCACACACAACTTTTTCTCTTTTGGGGTGGAGCTATATCTACAACGCACAGGAACTGCTATAGGAAGCAAAATGGCACCACAGTATGGCAACCTTTTCATGGCTAAACTGGAAAATGACTTTTTAGCATCCTGCAACCTCAAACCATTGGTCTATTTTCGTTTCATCGATGACATCTTAATAATTTGGCCTGAATCGGAGCAAGAGCTTCTAAAATTCCATGAAAAATTCAATGCATTTCATCCAACCATAAACTTGACATTGGACCACTCAAAAACAGAAATCAACTTCTTGGATACCACCACCCAAAAAATTCAAAATGGCTAAATCCAGACATCAGTGTATCGGAAGCCTATTGACCGTCCCACATACCTCAGATGGGACAGTTTCCATCCCAAACACATTAAAAAGTCCATTGTCTACAGCCAGGCCCTCAGATATAATCGTATCTGTTCCAGTCCAGCAGACAGGGATGAACACTTAACCCATCTTAAAAAGACATTTTTAAACCAAGGCTACCACCCCACCTCCATTGATGATCAGATCATTAGAGCCACAAGGACACCTAGAAGTGAACTGCTTCTGTACCGCCCAGCGGGCTTGGCTGCGACCGTCGAGCCGCTCGGATCTGTACTCATACGGTGGGTGGCTGGAGCTCCTCACGGACCCGGGGGTCACGTCGCTCTGCAAGGGGGTTGGCGCTACACGCAGGGACTTCGGTGGGGAGTTCCACGGTTAGGGCCGCGGTCGTTTGTAAGGGATGGAAGTTCGTGACGCCACCCACTGGTTGTGGTGAATGAATGGACACCACCGCTGCCGTTAACTAGGCCTCCCGGGGACGGTGTTGCGCAGCTTGGTGTTGACCCCTCCTTGGTAGGGGAGTGATGGTCCCGAGGGCCCGAGGGAGGTGCCGAGGCATGGGGACAGGTGCGGGCTGGATGCTGGTGCGGTGCGCGGCCCGAAGGCACTGGTGTACTCACTATGACACAATACACTGGAGTCTCTGGTAAACCAAACGGGATGATGAACGGGGCCCGCAGCCGGCTTCAGCTTCTCCCTTAACAGGTTGGTGGTTTCCGCCTTTCTCCTGCACCTCTTTGTGTGAATGTTTTGACTCCTATGCCTAAGCAACGGCTTGCTCGTTGTCGGTGGAGCCCTGTTTGCCCGCAGACGCAGGCCCTTTGGGTCTCTATGCCTTGGCAGTGGCTTTACCCTGTATGGTTGGACTGTTGTCTTCTAACGGGTCTTGTGTGGGAAAGGTCCTTAAGTCCTGTCCTCAATCAGTTGATTTGACTCGGCCCTGTCGGTTCGGGGCTTTGTACTGGGTCTGAGTACCCCTCCTGGTGCTCCGGTTTCCAATCGGTTCCCCGGTTCGGTACCGGCGGGCCACCACCCGTCCCCGATCCCTACAGTTCCACCGGCTGTAATCCCAGCTCCTGCAGGCGGCCACCAGCGTCTGCCTCCTTGCCAGAGGTGACTGGGCTCCATCCCAGACACCTGAGTAGACTCTTGGCAGGCCTGGTCACAGGTCTGCCCTTGAACTCGACCTCTCTCCTTCACTGTCAAGACTAGACTGCTACACTGAACTTGTGTCTTTTTCCCGCCTCCAGGCCTGTGAACTCCTCGGTGGGCGGAGCCAACCGCCTGGCCCCGCCCCCTGGTGTGGACATCAAACCTGGAGGGTGGTGACAAGGTTTTTAAGTTTGGCTGCTGTCACCTTTTTAGGGAGGGTGTGTGTGCGCATGGGACTACCTGGGACGACCTGACTAGTCCAGGGCGTCACACTTCAATACAAACAAAAAGAGGAAAATAGTCGAGTACCTCTGGTGGTGACCTACAACCCGCAGCTTGAGGTACTGAGAAGTACGGCCAAGAAACTTCACCACATTCTACACAAGGTTAACCAGTTAAAAACAATATTCAAAGATCCTCCATTGCTGTGCTGCAGGCAACCTCCTAATTTAAGGAGTATCATGATCCAAAGTTCTATGCCCTCAGACACACCAAGAGGAACTTATCCTTGCAATGTAAAGAGCTGCAAAACCTGTGCTCATGTAGAGACCAAAGACCGGATACAGATCCCTAACACACAGAAGGACTATAAGATTCCTGGGACATTCACATGTTCCTCTTCCAATGTGGTGTACTTAATCCTGTGCACTATATGTCCTATTGGGGGCCTCTATGTAGGAGAAACAGGACAGAGACTGAGAGCAAGGATGAGATCTCACGCCCACACAATAACAGACAAAAAAACTCATTTACCTGTGGCCAAACATTTCTGTACTCCAGGACACAACATAAACCACATGAAAGGTGTCATATTAAAAGGCAACTTCAGATCACAGAGCCATCGCAGGGTCTGGGAATACAAATTCATCACAATGTTTAACTCTGTGGACACAGGACTCAACCTGTCAGAAGGATTTATGACCCCAGAGACTGCTAGGGCACCATGCCTCTGATCCTGCATGGATATTGGGACAATAAAACTCAAACCACTAATCAAAGCTAATTAAGGATTCACTTTCCAAGCTCAGTGTTTATTTAAATGTCCTTTTAGGCTAGGTTCACACACTGCGTTTTTTTGACGCTGCGTTTTTGTGCGTTTTTTGCGGCAAAAAACGCACAAAAACGCACCCGCGTCAAAAAAAACGCGGCAAAAACGTGCGCGTTTTGCCACGATTTGGTACGTTTTTTGCTACGTTTTGCTGCGTTTTTACTCACTGCGTCTTTATGCGTTTTTTATCAGTGAACAAAAAAAAAAAAGGTCTGATGTCATTTCCTTCTTCAATATGTTCTTCATTCTCCACTAATGTATGCAGGAGAGCAGACAGCTGCAGAACTACAAGACTCAGCATACTCCATCCAATAGTGCATGCAGGAGAGCAGACAGCAGCTGCAGAACTACAAGGCTCAGTATGCTCCATCCAGGACTGTATGCTGGAGGGAGAGTCAGGGGGAGCAGACCTACAAGGCTTAGCATCCTCCATCCAATAGTGTATGCAGGAGAGCAGACAGCAGCTGTCGAACTACAAGGCTCAGCATCCTCCTTCCAGGACTGTATGCAGGATTTCTTTGCCCCCCCCCCCCCCAAAAATGACGTGGGCTTCGCCATATTTTTGTATGCTAGCCGGGTACAGCAGGCAGGTACGGTCTGCCCCCAACCCCCAGCTGCCTATTTGTACCTGGCTGGGAACCAAAAATATAGAGAAGCCCTTTTTTTTTTTAATTATTTCATGAATTTCATGAAATAATTAAAAAAAAAATGACGTGAGCTTCGCCTAATTTTTGTGTCCAGCCGGGTACAACTAGGTAGCTGGGGATTGGAATCCACAGTGCAGGGTGCCCATGCTTTCTTGGCACCCCCGCTGTGAATTGCAGTCCCGCAGCCACCCCAGAAAATGGCGCTTTCATAGAAGCGCCATCTTCTGGCGCTGTATCCAACTCTTCCAGCTGCCCTGATGCCGGGTGGCTCGCTGGGTAATAATGGGGTTAGGGCTAGCTGTATAGCTGGCCCTAAGCCCGAAATTCATGGTGTCACGCCAATATTAGACATGGCCACCATGAATTTCTAGTAAAGATAAAAAAAAACACAACACACAGAAAAATATTTTTATTAGAAATAAAACAAAACACAATTAGTGACTCCATCTGTATTGAAATAAAGAAGTCCCCTCCACAGTAATCCTGGGTCAAGGGTCCCGCGCCGTCGAATCCGGATCCAATATCATCTGATGGGTTGGCTGGAAGGCAAAGCGATCAGATGATGTGTCAGGTTCTAGGGGCTGAATCACATCACACAGCAGCTGATTGTATAAAAGCCAGTTATACAATCAGCTGATGCATCGGTGCAAAAAAAAAAAAAAATACTTATGTGCTGATTACCGGCAGCTCCTGCAGCGCAGCCTGATCCCGTCCGATCGCTGCAGCAGCTGCCGGTAATCAGGGATGAAGTCTCCTGACGCATCCGCTGATAGGTAAACCGGCCGGCCGCTGGCGTCAGCCCGAGACTTACGATCAGCTGATGCGTCAGGTGACTGCATCAGGTGATCCATCGCCAGGTCCTGCATCCTGCAGGCATACGTACCCGGGGAAACTGCACACTGCCGGAGCGGCGATACCGTGACAGAATCTGGGAGCGGGCATGGCACCGGGAGTCTGCAGACAGGTGAGTATAACTTTTTTTTTTTCTACTGTTCACTTTTGATTGCCGCTTCCACCTCCCGCCCAGACATGGCGCCGCACGGCAGCATACATGCACAGGACCGGAGGTGGAAGCGGCGGTGACGGTACCGGGAGGATTCACGCTTCTGTGTTTACTGACAGAAGGAATCCTCTTCCTGTACACGTCACTTTACTACCCACCTCCTGCGTTTATAGCTGCGTTTTTGGTCTTAGAAACGCACCAAAATGTAGCTATAATAACAATTTGCGTTTCTCATTGCGTCTTTCAACATCCCATTGCACTCAATGGATGAAAAGCGCAGTGAAAAACGCGGGAATAATTGACATGCTGCGTTTTTGTGGCACCACAAAAACGCAGCTGAAAAAAACGCTGTGTGCAGACAGCAAAAATGAAAACTCATAGACTTTGCTGGGGAAGCAAAGTCATGCAGTTTTCTGAGCAAAAACGCACCCGAAAACAGCGCAAAAACGCCGCGAAAAACGCACTGTGTGAACTTACCCTTACTATGCATCCCTCTGCCCTGTTTTGTGTATATATTTGTGTTTCTTCAGATATTTTGTCATACCATGCCTGAGGAAAAGACCTGAGATGTCTCGAAAGCTTGCTTTATAACATAATATTTTATTTTTAGTTAGCCATTAAAAGGTATCACAACTACAAAATTTTAATTTTGTTTCTCTCACTGAGAGCAATCAATCATTTTTCAACTGGCTAATACAGTACTAAAACCTTTTTCTTTTAACTAAGGATGTGGGGAACATGCATGCCAGGATGGAGGAAACATGCATGCCAGGTTGGGGAAAACATACATGCCAGGATGGAGGAAGCATACATGCCAGCATGGGTAAACAAACATGCCAGGATGGGGAATAATGCATGCCAGGATGGAGAACAATGCATGCCAGGATGGGGAACAATGCATGCCAGGATGGGGAACAATGCATGCCAGGATGGGGAACAATGCATGCCAGGATGGGGAACAATGCATGGCAGGATGGGAAAACATGCATGCCAAGATGGGGAAAATATACATGCCAGGATGGGGAAAACATGTATGCCAGGATGGACGAAACATGCATTCCAGGATGGGGAAAACATACATGCCAGGATGGTGGAAACATGCCACGATAAGGTTCATTTACCAGGAAGGGGAACATTTACCAGGAAGGTGGACATTTACCAGGATGGGGGTATATGCCAGGAAGGTGGACATTTACCAGGATGGGGGTACATGCTAGGAAGGGGGACATTTTACTCTTGCACCCCTCCAATCTATCCTAAACTCTGCGGCCCGCTTAATCCACCTCTCCCCTCGCTACTCCCCAGCCTCGCCACTCTGCCAATCCCTTCACTGGCTTCCCATCGCCCAACGACTCCACTTCAAAACATTAACCATGACATACAAAGCCATGCACAACCTGTCTCCTCCCTACATCTGTGACCTAGTCTCCCGGTACCTACCTGCACGCAACCTCAGATCTTCACAAGATCTTCTTCTCTGCTCCTCTCTTATCTCCTCTTCCCACAATCGCGTACAAGATTTCTCCCGTGCATCCCCCATACTCTGGAACGCTCTACCTCAGCACATCAGACTCTCCACTACCGTGGAAAGCTTCAAGAGGCACCTGAAGACCCACCTCTTCCAACAAGCCTACAACCTACAATAGCACTCAGTCCAGTAGACCACTGCGCAACCAGCTCTGTCCTCACCTATTGTACCATCACCCATTCCCTGTAGACTGTGAGCCCTCGCGGGCAGGATCCTCTCTCCTCCTATACCAGTCTGTCTTGTACTGTTAATGATTGTTGTACGTATACCCTCTCTCACTTGTAAAGCGCCATGGAATAAATGGCGCTATAATAATTAATAATAATAATAATTTACGTGGATGGGGGTACATTTACCAGGAATGGGGTATATGCCGGGATGGGGGAACATTTATAAGGATGGGCAATATGTCAGGATGGGGTACATTTACCAGGATGGACGACATTTAGCAGGATGAGGTATATTTACCAGGATGGGGCCATGATGGGGACAAATATACCAGAATGTAGGAAATATATATCAGGAGGGGGACATGTTTACCAAGAAGTGGTCCAGAAAGGGGGACATAACTACACAATGAAAGGGGAGGGGAGCAACTCGTACGTCTTTATGGGATTTCAAGATGTTCAGACTTTGAAATGTAGATGTGGATTACAGGGTGACATCTGATTGCATTCCATGCTAAAATCTCTGTCTTATATGCTGCAATTTTTTCCCGATAGATCAATTCAACTGCTGTGTCTGGAAAGGGCTCAGCTTCAATGTGTGGTAAGCATGCATGAGCGTGATGCCCCCTGCTGAAGAGAAAACTGCAAAGGTAAGATTAAAATCAATTATTTACATAATATTATTGGTTGGCACTTTGGGGAAAAAAATTGGGTTTAGGGCTACAGTTTGGGCACTGGGCCTATAAAAGGTTTGCCATGACTGGTCTAGTGGGTCCCTGCTGTAATTAATCATTTACTCTTAAGGCCCCGTCACACTAAGCAACATCGCTAGCAACATCGCTGCTAACGAACAACTTTTGTGACGTTGCTAGCGATGTTGCTTAGTGTGACATCCAGCAACAACCTGGCCCCTGCTGTGAGGTCGTTGGTTGTTGCTGAATGTCCTGGGCCATTTTTTAGTTGTTGCTGTCCCGCTGTGAAGCACAGATCGCTGTGTGTGACAGCGAGACAGCAACAACTAAATGTGCAGGCAGCAGGAGCCGGCTTCTGCGGAGGCTGGTAACCAATGTAAACATCGGGTAACCAAGAAGCCCTGTCCTTGGTTACCCGATATTTACCTTTGATACCAGCCTCCGCCGCTCTCACTGTCAGTGCCGGCTCCTGCTCTGTGCACATGTAGCTGCAGGACACATCGGGCTAATTAACCCGATGTGTGCTGTAACTAGGAGAGCAGGGAGCCAGCGCTAAGCATTGTGCGCTGCTCCCTGCTCTGTGCACATTTAGCTGCAGCACACATCGGGTTAATTAACCCGATGTGTGCTGTAACTAGGAGAGCAAGGAGCCAGCGCTAAGCATTGTGCGCTGCTCCCTGCTCTGTGCACATTTAGCTGCAGCACACATCGGGTTAATTAACCCGATGTGTGCTGTAACTAGGAGAGCAAGGAGCCAGCGCTAAGCATTGTGCGCTGCTCCCTGCTCTGTGCACATTTAGCTGCAGCACACATCGGGTTAATTAACCCGATGTGTGCTGTAACTAGGAGAGCAAGGAGCCAGCGCTAAGCATTGTGCGCTGCTCCCTGCTCTCTGCACGTGTAGCTGCGTGCGGTGGTAACCAAGGTAAATATCGGGTTGGTTACCCGATATTTACCTTAGTTACCAAGCGCAGCATCTTCCACGCTGCGCTGGGGGCTTGTCACTTATTGCTGGTGAGCTCACCAGCAACTTGTGTAGCGACGCTCCAGCGATCCCTGCCAGGTCAGGTTGCTGGTGGGATCGCTGGAGCGTCGCAGTGTGACATCTCACCAGCAACCTTTTAGCAACTTACCAGCGATCCCTATCGTTGTTGGGATCGCTGGTAAGTTGCTTAGTGTGACTGGACCTTAACCTGATCTGACACTAGGTGTTTATTGATTTTTGTCACCTCTGTGTTTGGACTGGAAAAGGCTTTTGGTTTGATCATTGATTATCTCCACATGGATTTGCATTGGGTGTTATCTACTTACCTGGCATTGTGATCTTGCTCTTTATCTGTCTCCCTTTAGAAAGAAATATAAACAAATAGTCTATCACTAATATTTTTTATGTATATATAAAGTCATGTTTTAGCTGATGCATCACAGTCGTAATATATTGTGTTCTTTTATTTTTTTAAAGGGAACCTGTCACCAGTTTTTTGCCCTATAAGCTGCGGCCACCACCGCTGGGCTCTTATATACAGCATTCTAAAATGCTGTATATAAGAGCCCAGGCCGCTGGGTATAACATAAAAAAACACTTTATAATACTAACCTAGGTCACTCCAGTGCACAAGGGTACGATGGGTGGCGCCGTTCTCCAGGACCAGTGCCTCCCCTTTCGACCATCTTCGTCTTCCTTATTCTGAAGCCGCATTGTATGACGCGTCTATGTCATACACACGTGTGACGCCCTGGCAAAACCATGTAGTCACAAATAGGCCCCCGCATAACACCTTCCCTCACTAGAAAACACCAGCCGACCAGAAACCCTAGTCACCCCCCTTAGAGACAGACAGATGTGCTGCCCCCGTGCCAGCAGCCGGCGCTGTTCAGGTCCGGGCCTTCAGTGGTGGTGGCTCGAGGGTCTCCAGACCCGGGCGTCTCGCGAACACGCCGAATAAATGGGGGGACGTAGATGTACGGGCTGGGCCGTAACAAGTTCGTGACGCCACCTACGGTGTGTGGTGAAGTGGGACACCACCGCTGCTGTTATGGGACACCCGGGGGAGATGTTGTGCAGCAAGCTGTTAACCCCTCTGTGGGCAGGGATGGTGGCCCCGGGACCCAGTGGCTCGGTACAGGGGATAGTGACCGCAGGGGGTGCTGGAATACTCACGATTAGTAACACACACAAGTCTCTGGTAAACCAAGATGGTGGTGGCCGGTGCCGCGGCTGGTTGCGTTCGGGGTCCCCCACCCGGCAGGTGGTCTCTATCCTTTTCCTTCACCTGTTGTGTAAAGTGGACTTCCCCGGTATGGAACTCGGGAGTCTGCTCCCGGCTGGATGTGGCCTAAGGAGCCGTGCCCGGACCCGGAACCAAGCGGACTGGTTAATTCACCGATTGAGGCCAGGACTAGAGGTCCTGTCCCACCCAAAGTCCCTCATAGAAGACAACAGCCCACCGATGGGGATAGGAGGTCACCGCCAGGGCCCATAGATCCCACGGGCCAGTGTCTGCGGGCACAGCTCCTTACGCCACAAGCAGCCGGGAGTGGACTCCTGAGTTTCACGCTAGGAAGTTCACCTTACACAAACAGTGCAGAAAAAAGGATAGAGACCACCAGCCGGGTGGGGAACCCGAATGCAACCGGCCACGGCACCGGCCACTATCACCTTGGTTTACCAGAGACTCGTGTGGTTTGATAACAGTGAGTATACCAACACTCCCTGCGGTCGCTATTCCCTGCACCCCAGGCACCGGGCCCCAGGGCCACCATCCCTACCCACGGAGGGGTTAACAACTAGCTGCCACAACATCTGCCCTGGGTGCCCCACAACAGCAGCGGTGGTGTCCCACTTCACCACACACCGTGGGTGGCGTCGCAAACTTAATACAGCCTAGCCCGTACATCTATGTCCCCCTTTTTATTCGGCGTGTCCGGGAGACCCTCGGGTCCGGAGACCCTCAAGCCACCACCCCTGAAGGCCCGGATCCGAGCAGCGCCAGCTGCTGGCACGGGGGCGGCATTGAGGTCCTTCCCAGGCGCACTACAATACTTTGATTATCTGCCCTGAGATGAGCAGATCAAAGTGCGCTTGCGCAGGACCTCAATGCCGGCGCGTGTATATGACGTAGATGTGCCGCCCCCAAGTCAGTAGCAGCAGGGCTGCTTGGATCCGGATCCGCAGTCTGGCTCGAGGGATCCTCTGGACCCCGGGGTCACAGGGACACTTCAAATAAAAGAGACGTATTTGTACGGGAATTGCCGTAGACACTCTGTGACACCACCCACGGTGTGTGGTGAGGTGTGGCACCACCGCTGCTGTTGTGGGGCATCTGGGGGTGATGGGATGACCTATAATCCTGCCCTCAATTGGTTAATTAGCTAGGCCGTTGGTCCCGATCCTGGCTTAAGGGTCCAAGTACCCCCTCTGTGCACGGTTTCCGGGTCGGTTCTCCGGTGTCGGTACCGGCGGGCTCCAACCCTGTCCCTGTCCACCTCGGATCTCCGGCTGCCGTTTTCCTGTCTCCTGACAGACACGGACCACCGTCTGCCACCTAGCCAATACGCCGGGGCTCCAACCCCGACGCCTCTGCTCTCTGAACTTGAACTTCACACTTTCTCCTCCTGCTCCACTTCCAACTCCAAACTCAACTTCACTCAAAACCTCTAACTCCAAACTGACTCTTTTCCCGCCCCGGGTTCTCTAGACCCCTAGGTGGGCGTTCTCCATCCGCCTGGTCCCGCCCACTGGTGTGCCATTCCAACCCTGGGGGGGGGGGGGTGACTAGGATTTGGTTGGCTTGGTGAACCCTGTGAGGGAAGGTGTTGTGCGGTGGCCTACTCTATGTGACCACCTGGGGGTGTCAGGGCGACACATAGATGCGTCATGCACCGCAGCTTCAGAATAAGGAAGACCAAGATGGTCAAAAGGGGAGGCACCGGTCCTGGAGAACGGCGCCACCCATCCGACCGTTGTGCACCGGAGCGACCTAGGATTTCACTGTGTTGAGCGCCTTTGCTGGCTGCCGGCAGTGTTTTCTCTGGCTGGTCTCCCTGAGATCAGTGATTGTTTTGTCTTGCTGGTCTACTAGGCATTGCTCCTACCTAGCCAGAATCCTACTCCACACTGATGAGGGGCAATACCCTAAAACAGCTGTCTGTGGATGGGTACCTGGCCTTGGTATTTCCCTTGTCATATCTTTAAACTCATTATAGAGTTGGATATTGACTACACGGGCCACTTAATATGGTGGTTATGGTGGTCTCCTTAAAAAGAGTCACTCCTTGGCTGGGTCCTTCCCGGAGGGATATCTGGCTATTTTCTGTGTCGAGACTCCTAACAGAGGCTCCACGGACCTTTTTTCACTTACATACTTCCAGGGGGCAATGTACCTAGGATTTCACTGTGTTGAGCGCCTTTGCTGGCTGCCGGTAGTGTTTTCTCTAGCTGGTCTCCCCGAGATCAGTGATTGTTTTGTCTTGAAAGTGTTTTTTATGTTATACCCAGCGGCCTGGGCTCTTATATACAGCATGTTAGAATGCTGTATATAAGAGCCCAGTGGTGGTGGCCGCAGCTTAAAGGCCGAAAAAGTGGTGACAGGTTCTCTTTAACCAATTCAGAGGCCTGCCGCTACCACCTAGTGTTTATCTTATATTTCACATCTAGGTTCATGCAATTTTGGGTACATTTTGTCAAATTTTGCACAATATTTTTCAATATTAATTATTCCATTTATTCCAATGTATTATTTATTTGCACCGCTGGGAGTTTTTTTTCTCTGTCACGTCTCCGATCTGTTTGTTTTAATTTTATGTTTTTGTCTCTTGCAGTATTAATAAAGATGTGTTTTTATGGCATATCTTTCTATGGAGTTTGTCTCTTATAGGCTGTGTTTTGGCAGTTAGCCTGGATATTTATCAGGTGGTTTATAGCAACCAATTATAGCTCTGCTTCTCTTTAGCTACAGGTCATTAATAGGAGCTGTGTTTGGTTGCTATGGGCAACGAAGGAGAGTCTTAGTACTGTATAGGTAATATAATTTCGTTGAAGAGAGGGACAGAGCGAGACAGAGAGGGGAGGGAGACAGCCAGACAGATAGAGGGAGAAGAGGGAATCACAGAGGGAGGGGAGGAAGACAGTCAGACAGAGGGAGGGGAAGGAGACAGCCAGCCAGAGAGGGACGTAGGGGAGGGAGACAGCCAGCCAGAGAGTGATGGGAGGGAGACAGCCAGCCAGAGGGGGAGGGAGACAGCTAGAGAGGCAGGGAGGTAGGGGAGGCAGCCAGCCAGAAAGGGAGAGAGACAGGGAGGGAGGGGAGGGAGACAGCCAGCCAGAGAGTGATGGGAGGGAGACAGCCAGAGGGGAGGGAGACAGCTAGAGAGGGAGGGAGGTAGGGGAGGCAGCCAGCCAGAAAGGGAGAGAGACAGGGAGGGAGGGGAGGGAGACAGCCAGCCAGAGAGTGATGGGAGGGAGACAGCCAGCCAGAGGGGAGGGAGACAGCTAGAGAGGGAGGGAGGTAGGGGAGGCAGCCAGCCAGAAAGGGAGAGAGACAGGGAGGGGAGGGAGACAGCCAGCCAGAGAGTGATGGGAGAGAGACAGCCAGCCAGAGGGGAGGGAGACAGCTAGAGAGGGAGGGAGGTAGGAGAGGCAGCCAGCCAGAAAGGGAGAGAGACAGGGAGGGAGGGGAGGGAGATAGCCAGCCAGAGAGGGGGGGAGGGGAGGGAGATTGCCAGACAAATAGAGGGAGGGGAGGGAGACAGCCAGACAGAGGGAGACAGACAGAGGGAGGGGAGGGAGACACATAGACAGAGGGAGAAGAGGGAGACAGACAGAGGGAGGGGAGGGAGACACATAGACAGAGGGAAGGGAGGGATACAGACAGAGAGGGAGGGGAGGAAGACAGACAGAGGGAGAAGAGGGAGACAGCCAGACAGATGGAGGGAGGGGAGGGGGACAGCCAGAATGGAGGGAGGGGACGGGGACAGCCAGACAGATAGAGGGAGAAGAGGGAGACACACAGACAGAGGGAGGGGAGGAAGACAGACAGAGAGGGAGGGGAGGAAGACAGACAGACAGAGGGAGAAGAGGGAGACAGACAGAGGGAGGGGAGGGAGACAGCCAGACAGAGGGAGGGGAGGGAGACAACCAGACAGAGAGGGACAGAGGGGAGGGAGACAGCCAGCCAGAGAGGGACGGAGGGGAGGGAGACAGCCAGCCAGAGAGGGACAGAGGGGAGGGAGACAGCCAGAGAGGGAGGGAGGGGAGGGAGACAGCCAGCTAGAGAGGGAGGTAGGGGAGGCAGACAGCCAGCCAGAAAGGGAGAGAGACAGCCAGGGAGGGAGGGGAGGGAGACAGCCAGCCAGAGAGGTGGGGGGGGGAGTGGAGGGAGACAGCCAGCCAGAGAAGGAGGTGTGTCGCCCAGGGTTATGGGGTACTCTGTCCCGGGCGGTATAACTGGGAAAATGTCACTTTTGTGGCCATTGCCCGGTTCCATGCCCTGGGTGCTTTTTGAAAAAGGGGTATATTTACAAGGGAATTAAATAAGAGTTTATTATGTGACGCCACTTGCAGTTTGCGGCTATGTGGACGAAGCCGCCGCTGCACAATGTTCACTACTGGGGCTGGTGTTAGTGGCAGCCTGGGTGTTGGGCCCTCCACAAGCAGGGCCAGGCGCCAGAGGATAGGTGATGTAGATGGGTGCTGAAAGAAGGTCGGCCACACAAGGGGTTGCAGTGTAGCTGGTTCCTTTACTCACAGTAAGCTGGAAACTGGTCACCTGAGGCCAGCTGGTCTCAACCGCAGGTCCGCTTAGTCCCAGTGCCGGTTTAGTGACCTGGTGGCTTTTTTCCCCTGCACCTGTCTTGGTTGGTGGTTCCCCGTGGCTTGGAGCGGCTGGGGGTGCCCTCCTGGTAGTCTCTTAACGGCAGTCCGTATGACGGTAGCGTGAACCCTGTGGGGGTCGGAGTCTCTGGTCCTGGTTCTCAGTTCTCCCATTGCTACTGTGTCCCGAACTTCAAGGTCAGTGAGGTCCTTGATGGTACCCTCACTGTGCAGATTTTATCAGGTCTGCCTGGAGCGTTTGCCTGACCTAGGATTCTGTACCCCGTTGGTGCGTAGTTCTGAGAGTACTCCACCGGCAACTAAACGCCTGGGTCCACAGGTCACTCACACTCCTGTCAGTGCGTCTACTTGCTTCCTCACTCTGTCACCGACTATTGCCAACTACTGTGTCTGACTGTCCACTGTCTGCCCCTCCCACCTGGTCGTCAAGTGGACTGGATTGTCTCCACCATCTATTGGTCCAACCCTAGCCTGGTACCATTCTATGGGGAAATTGGTGAAAACAGGGATTATCTGGAGTGTTTGTGTTGTTACCGACACTGGTCTTCTGGGTCCCTGGGGGTAGGCCCTGCATCCTGGTGGGGATGCAGTACCTTGTAGCTCCCTGTTGGCTTCAGGGGCACTACAGAGAGAGTGGAGGGAGACAGAGAGGGAGGGAGGGGAGGGAGACAGCCAGCCAGAGAGGGAGGGAGGGGAGGGAGACATCCAGAGAGAAAGGGGGACAGCCAGCCAGAGAGGGAGGGGAGGGAGACAGCCAGGCAGAGAGGGAGAGAAGGGAGACAGCCAGCCAGAGAGGGAGAGAAAGAAGGGAGACAGCCAGCCAGAGAGGGAGGAGGGGAGGGAGACAGCCAGCCACAGAGGGAGGGGAGGGAGACAGCCAGCCACAGAGGGAGGGGAGGGAGACAGCCAGCCACAGAGGGACGGGAGGTGTGCCGCCCCCACGTCAGCAGCCGGGCTGCTCGGATCTAGATCCGCGGTGGCTCGAGGGGCATCCGGACCCGGGGGTCGTGCGGCCACTCAAATGAAGGGGGTATTTACAGGGGATTGAGTATTTAAAGTTCGTGACGCCAATCGTGGTGTGTGGTAAAGTGAAGTATCACCGCTGCTGTTGGGGAGTACCCGGGGTGATGACGAAGGCAGCCAGGTGTTGCAACCCTCCACGGGTAGGGGGAATTCCCCGGGACTCGGTGATGGAGTTGGGAAGTGCCATTGGGGGATGACAGGATCAGTTGCGTACTCGCTCAGTTCATGAAGCTATTGCAAAGAAGAAAAGATACTACATTTAAGGGGCAGCACACCCAATCATAGGTTAAAGGCAGTTTTATTGGAATTCATAACATTTAAAAACATGTGTCCATACCAGGATATCTCCAAACCCCACACATGAAAAAACACAGTTTCATGACACATGCGGTAATCATATACCCATGTGCCTGGGTCAATACACCACAACTGTATATATCAAAATGAGAGCTCAGGCTATCATATTAAACAGAGGCACAGGCTGTGGTTAATACACAAATGGCAGAGTATCAAAATATGCATATAATATGTCCCTGATTACATAGCAGGGAGTCAGACAACATAAGACCTGCACCTTACACCTAAAACAAGGTAAAAAAACATTCAAAGATAGCCCATATGTATATAAAACCAGCTCCAGGTGGAGAGGAGAGAGATCCTGGGATATATACCACGCGTATCGCCGCAAGGCTTCGTCGGGGATAAAAGAAAGTGCAGAATTCACACAAAGATCCAACTTATATGTTAGTGACTATAATTAAAAGCCATTATCACCTGTGTGCTTTGTGGTGTTTTACTCAGGTCCGGACCAATTGGATCTATTTGTGCGCAGCGCTCGTCATGAGTCACATGGTTCATAGCTAGCACTGCGCAGGTGTTAGAAACGAGAAGGACAACTCCCGTCATCACAGGGTTTGAAGTGCGCATGCGTGATAAGCATAACGTGCCTCTAGCGTTAGTTGTTGCTATGGTGAAAGGGGCTGGCATAAGAACCGCCCCATCGCCGTTAGTGCACGGCATATAGCAGACTGACAGAGCTGTCATAAAGCATGCACCCTAGACGTAAGCACCAACGTAAGGATCACGTATAGGCGCTTGGGGGACACCATAGGAATGATAGAGAGGTAGAAACATGATATATATAGAAGCGTCAATTGCCCATGCGCAGAGAGCACATAATACATCCAGCGTGGAGTGGCGTCATAAAGAGAGGCAGGCCCGGAGGATGCCTCACTATCGTCAAATGAAATACATGCAGGCCCGTAGGTGTTATCATGGGGATAAAAACCAACATGAGAATCATCTTGCGGTGCATATATAAGAGCGTTCAGGGTGTCACCATAAACACAGTAAGAACAATAATGGAATGTGTGTCGATACCATGGAAATGATAAGAATAGAGACATAATATGTATAAAGGCGTCAATCGCCCATGCGCAGAGGGCGCATGATTCATCCAGTGTGGGGTAACGTTATGAGGGGAGGCGGGTCATGGGAATGGCTCACTATCATCAAAATCGACACTTGGGGATACCATAGAAAAATACATGTAGGCCCCGTAGGTGTCAGGCAGTCAGGGCCCCAACAGGGACTTCAACATGGTGACGCCAATCGTGGTGTGTGGTAAAGTGAAGTACCACCGCTGCTGTTGGGGAGTACCCGGGGTGATGACGGAGGTAGCCAGGGAACCGCTACCGCACTTTAACTTTCTTGTTAATCGGGTGAAAGCCTGGGGTGATTAGTGTTCATTCATTCATTCAGCTATTTACACAATCAACATGTTGCACCCCTAAATGGCAGTCTCCCTGTACCTAACCAGGGGCCTACCTAGGTTAGGGCGTGTGGACCTTCTGGGCCCAATGTTGTCAGTGGGAGGCAATGGGACAGAGGGAACAACCAGACCCTCTTCCCGTGTGTCAGGTATGGCAGGTAGAGACCTGCGGGGGCGCAGTATAGGTGCATCCCTGGGCGCTTGGTCGGGTGGCTCACTGGCGGGCGTTTCCATCTCTCTCTCTTCCACGGGTTGTGGGAACATTATCACGGGAACAATTACCGCGCCATTCTGCATAGGCCAGTCCGCTGGAAAGTCGCCCATTACGGTATGAATCACCTCTTTCTTCTTTTCCCCGCTTGGCACGGGGACCGGAGCCTCGTCCACCCGCATCAAGGGATCTGGGCATCTCTTCAGGTGGTCCCTGGAAACGGTAGCCGTGGTCTTCCCCTGGTCGCGACTGATCAGATAGGTCTTCTCGTTCTCCCATCCAGTGGGCTCTACGACATACGGGGTCCTTTCCCATTGATCGTCGAGCTTATGCGCCCTCCTCCTCTTACGCTTCAGTACCACATCCCCGGGTTCAAAGGGGGCAGCCGGAGCTCGCTTGTTGAAGCGCTGCTCTTGCTTTTCTCGGCTCTGGCATAGATTCCTCTCCACATACTTCTGGATCTGTCAGTACTGCATCTGCCGCTTGGTTTCCCAGTTGTTAGTGCAGGGAAGGGCTTCGGGTGCCTCTATATCCATTTCTAGAACCATGGGCAGCCGACCCGGTCGGGCTCTCATCAAATATGCGGGCGTGCACTTGGTGGAACTGCAGGGGATGTTATTGTACATGTCTACCAGGTCAGGCAAATTCTCCGGCCATAAGTTCCTTTCCTCCAACGGTAACGTCTTGAGGAGGTTCAGGACTAGGTGATTCATTTTCTCACACATCCCGTTAATCTGGGCATGATATGGCGTAGTCCGGATCTTCTTATACCCGTACAATTGACAGAACTCTTGGAACACCTCCGCTTCAAAGGCTGAGCTCTGGTCTGTGAGTACCCTCTCCGGGTAGCCGTGCGGTCGGCAGAAGTAGGCCTTGAAGGCTCTAGCTGCAGTACGACCTGTCAGATCTTTAACAGGGACAACCACCATGAACCGGGAGTAGTGGTCTACGATGGTCAGGGCATATGTATACCCGCTTCGGCTGGGCGTGAGCTTGACATGGTCCAGGGCAACCAACTCCAGTGGCTGGTGAGTGACGATCGGCTGTAAGGGGGCCTTCTGGCTGGCTTCGTCCCGCCTTCTCAGTGTGCAGGGACCACATTCTTGACACCAGGTCTCCACAGACTCCCGCATTCCACTCCAATAGAACCGCTCTCTCAGCAACATCTCCAGCTTTTTCCAACTGAAGTGACCGGCGCCATCATGGTAGGCCTGCAGGACCCTGGGCACACTGGCTTGGGGAACCACCACCTGGCGGACCTTCTCGTGGGTCTTCGGATTGATCATTTCCCTATACAGCTTCCCCTGATGTAAGTACAGCCGGTTTCTCTCTTTCCACAGCCATTGAGCTTCTGAGGGGGCTGTGGTATCCATCCTGGAGGAGCCCTGCGCAATCATCGCTTTGACCAGCTAGACCGCAGGTTCTTGCTCCTGGGCTTCCTGCCACCCCTGGCCGGGCAGCGGGTCAAGGTTCCCCTATTGTTGGTTAACACAGGGCCTCTCATCTCGTGGCTGATGGAATGCGGATAGCTCGATTTCCTCAAGGTCATCGTCTTCCACCCCTTCTTCGGGCAGGTGCGGCATTCGGGACAGCGCATCCGCATTGGTGTTCTTGCGGCCGGCCCTGTACACACACAATACAATGCACGCCCATTACCCCTCCCCCCACACACACACACACAATGCACCCCCATTACCCACATACACACAATACAATGCACCCCATTACCTCTCCCCCCCACACACACACACACACTACAATACACCCCCATTACCCCTCCCCACACACACACACACACACACAATACAATGCATCCCCATTACACACGCACACACATACAATGCATCCCCATTACACACACACACACTACAATGCACCCCCATTACCCCTCCACACACACACACACACACACACACACACAATGCACCCCCATTACCCACACACACAATACAATGCACCCCATTACCTCTCCCCCCCCCCACACACACACACACACACACAGACACACTACAATGCACCCCCATTACCCCTCCCCACACACACACACACACAATACAATGCATCCCCATTACACACGCACACACATACAATGCATCCCCATTACACACACACACAATACAATGCATCCCCATTACACACGCACACACACACACACATACTACAATGCACCCCATTACCCCTCCCCACACACAAACACACATATACAATACAATGCATCCCCATTACACACACATACTACAATACACCCCCATTACCCCTCCACACACACACACACACACACACACAGACACACACACACATACAATACAATGCATCCCCATTACACGCACACACACACAATACTATGCACCCCCCATAACTCCTCCCCCCGGCCCACACACAATACAATACACCCTCCATTACCCCCTCCCCAGACATAATACAATACACCCCCCATCACCCCTTACACACAAATTACATTACCCCATCACTACACACTCCTGCCTCCCCCCTCCCTCGGAATGCAGTAACCACCCCTGCCTGTCACAGGAATGTTCCCCGTTATGTGTTCTCAGCCCCTCCCTACTCATCCCCATAAATTAAATCTGTCTCTTCAGCTGCTCCGTGGAGCGCTTACCATTTCCTGATGTCTTCTGTGTGCCGGCGCCCGCAGCATTGTGATGACGTCAGCAAGGTGCTGATCTCATCACGTTGCTGCACGTCGGGGGTGGGGCCCAATCCCGGCGCGCTGTTCAAATGTATTTACGTCTGAAAGACGCAAATACATTTCAACAGGAAGGAGGAAGCTGCGGTCACCGGCACCGCTGCGCTCCTCAGCAGTGTGTGCATGCTGGGCCTGTACAGCAGCACACAACAGCGCCGGCACAGCACAGCGCTGCCTCCTGGTCCTGCTGCAGCTAGTGTGCCTGACATGCACACACTGCAGAGGAGCGCGGTGGTGACTGCAGATACCGCGGCCCACTACAGGGACCGGCCCATCTGGCATTTGCCAAAATTGCCCTATGGTCAGTCCGGGCCTGCAGTCAGCCCTCTGCACAAACAGCTGCTGGCAAAGACAGCCCCCACCGCAGCTCACACGGCAGCCAACACAGCACCCATTCTCCACCTCCCGGTAAGCTACATTCAGATTTTAAGATGCACCCCTCTTTTTCCTCCCGTATTTTTTGGTTTCATTTTTAATGGGGTGAAAAGGGGGAGGGGGGGTGATTTCAAATTTTAGTTTTTTGTACATTTTTTCAGTTCAAACAGAAAACACGTCGGAGTCCGTGTATCCATTCCGTTATTATATTACATATCCTATTCTGTTCAGTAATTGCGGCCCGTGACACAATACAAGTCAATGGGTCCGCAATATCACCGGAAGCAACACGGAAGCACTTCCGTGTGGCTTCCATCAGGTGCCACTGCAGTCTGTGTCCATCTCCACAGCTGATCGCAGAGCAGTGTGTCAGCAGCTGCGGCGATGATGTCGCGGGCGGGGAGGGGACGCTGCGCTCACCCACTGCTCGGGTCCGGCTCCTGCTGCTGCTGCTGCTCGCTTGGTCGGTGGCTCGAGTGGTGGGCCGGATCCCGGGGACTCGAGCGGCGCTCCTCGCCCATGAGTGAAAAGGGGAATGGTTTTTGGTTTAGGGATATTGTCCGTGACGCCACCCACGGTTGTGGTGAGGTTGTGACACCACCGCTGCTCTGGACGGGGATCCCGGGAGCGATGACAGGGAGCAGCTTCGATGTTGGTTCTCCCCTCCGTGGGTAGGGGGGGTTGGTAGTCCCGGGGCCCGGTGAGGGGTAGGGATGGATGGCAGGCGGGTTACGGGGCCTGGTGAGGTGCAGGGTCGTGGGGGCAGCGCTGTACCGCACGTCACGGTGGTACTCACTTAGCCAATAATGAATGCAAAGTCTCCGGTAAAACAAACGGCTGGATGGACGGGTCCCACAGATGGCTGCAGTAGCTCTCCCGGTAGGTTGGTGGTGACTGCCTTTCCCTGCACCTGTGTTGTGTTTACGGTTCCAATGGCTTCCCACCGGTAACCCGCTCCCCAGCTTGGATGGATGCTGAAGGAGCCCCTTCTGCCCGCAGGCTCTGGCCCTGGGAACTGTAGCCTTGGCGGTGACTGTGTTTCCCTTTACGGTTTGAGCTGTTGCCTTCAATCGGGTCTTGACTGCTGGGAAACCCCGGAGGTTCCCTTCGCTAACGGATTGGACCAGTTTTACGGCGACTCCTAGCCTGGTCGGGGTCCGTAAGCCCTGCCGAATGGTGCTGGCCTCTCTTTGCTTCCCGATCCGGTACCGTCGGGCCACCGCCCGTCCCCGGTCCTTACGGTTCGCTCCAATCAGCATCTCCTGCAGACGGTCACCACCGTCTGCCAACCTTGCTGTTCCGTCCGGGCCACACACCCGAACGCCTTCAGTCTCCTCTACTGCCACTTCACCTCTCTCCTCAACTCCTCTCAACACTCAACTCCACTACTCACTGACTCTTTTTCCCGCCTCCAGGACTGTGAACTCCTCGGTGGGCGGGGCCAACCGCCTGGTCCACCGCCTGGTGTGGACATCAGCCCCTGGAGGGAGGCAACAAGGATTTTTGTTTGACTTCGGTGTGCCTGGCCGGGGTGTGGGGTGTGTTGTTGTTGTACCTGTGACGTCCTGGCTTGTCCAGGGCGCCACATTGACGAGCGCCGACATCCGTAGGTTAGCTAAGTTCACTACCTGTTGAAGTCCGCTGTACTCCTGACCGTCACTGACTTCCATACCTGCCGCGCTCTCACATCAAGTCTCGCAGGCGACCTGAAGCTGTGACTAGCGGTGAAGTTACGGGCAGCTCGCAATACTTCGCTTGTGAACGCGGTGGACAATAGAAGTCAGTGACAAGCGCTGACGTCAGGAGTTCAGCGGCGTTCCTCATCACAGGTAATGTACCTAGCTAACCTCATGACGTCTACTCTCGTTATGCCCTGCCGTGACCTGGCCTGACCTATTGATGTTATCTCAGGTCACTGCACTGCTCTCCCAGCCAATGGGGAACAGTCTGTTCTTCACTGACTGGGACAGTGACTATGGTATGGATCGTCGTGGGAACCCCTTATTGGATTACACTGGACCCAGATTTGTTTTTTTCTTTTCAATAAATTGAAAGAGGGAATGTGTTGGTGTTTTGTTTTGGTTTTTTTTTTCCAATAAAAATTTTTTGGTCAATTTTTTTTCTATTAGTTTTATTACTGACTGGGTTAATGATGTTCGGTATCTGATAGATGCCGTGACATCACTAATGCCAGGGCTTGATGCCAAGTGACATTACACAGTTCGTATCAACCCCATATATTACCCCGGTTGCCACCACACCAGGGCAATGGGATGAGCTGGGACGAAGCACCAGGATTGGTGTATCTAATGGATGCACCACCTCTGGGGCGGCTTCGGCCTGCTATTTCTAGAGAAGTGTTCAACAATCGTGGACCTCCCTAGTCTGAGAATACCAGACCACAGCTGTTAGCTTTACCTTGGCTGGTGATCAAATTTTGGGATCCCACGATTTTTGTTTTAAATTATTTTATTTAATTTAATATAAGAGCGTGCGGTGCCCACTGTTTTGGATTACCAGCCAATGTGAAGCTGCCAGCTGTGGTCTGCAGGCCGCAGCTATCTGCTTTACCCTAGCTGGCTACAAAAAATAGGGGGGACCCCACGTTGTTTTTTATTTATTTTTTTGGCTAAGTACAAGACTAAACACGCTTTAGTGCCACATGCAAGGCACTAAAGGGTGCAAGATTACAAAATGCAGGGGAGTGGGACATTATAAATGTCTTTATCTATCTATCTATTTATTCTCTATCTATTATCTATCTTTTTAGCTTTTCACTTTATGTAACCCTTCTTCTGTTTTTTGGGGGGTTTTCTTAGTCCGCAAAAAAAAAAAACGGATGGCACATGGACCATATACAGAACAGATGCGGATGTTACACAGATGCATCCATGGAAAAACAGGACCGTTTTTTTGCGGACCGCAAAATTGGGACGGTCGTGTGAATGTAGTTTAATTAGCAAGTCCTTGCCACCCAAAGCACAACACAAATTCACCTACAGGTATATTTTTTAAGAATGAAATGTAAATGCCTATATGAACAGGATTATATTAGGGAATGCAGTAAATTGGAGGGTCGTCTAGCTGCAAGAGGTTATTCTAAATGGTCTATTGACCGAGCCAAGAACATAGTCTTCACACAGGAACCAGGAATCACCATTCGAATATAACAAAAAGTAGAATCTTTCTCCACAACACTTCATATTCTCCATCACATTAGCACTGATTTTCCCTTTGTTTACAATATCACCTGCAAACTTCTACCTATATTGTACCAGGATCCGATTTTTTTTCTCAAGATTCAGGTATTGGATGTGTTCCGCAGAGCTAAGACAATAGGAAATGTAGTTTCTCCAAGTTTATTTTCAGAGAAAGGAATAACAAATGCAACATGGATGCAACAGAAAGGGTCGTACAGGTGCGGATACAAAGTCTGTACCCTGTGTCTGACTGGCTACCGGAGGAACATCCAGTAATACCAGTCCTGGCTGCGGTTACCCGAATTGAACTCCAGAGCTCTCACCTGAGCTCCGGAGTGCAGCCTGGACTGAACTCAAGGTTTGCATGACTGAACCGCGAGTGCCGACTGATTCCCCAGCGATTGCGGTTCAGTTCAATGCAGGTAACCACAGCCAGGCCTGGTATTACTGGAGGTTCCTCCGTTAGCCAGTCTGATTCTATAAATACAAACAGTTGCACACTGAAAAAGCCAAAAATGTACTAGGGAAAATATGGCACTGCATTACTGCAAAAGAGAGATATTTAGTTTATGTATTGGCCAATGCATGTAAGCCCGGAAACCAAACGGCAAGGTATATCTCTGTATTCCGGGAATCTAACTTAAATGACACTATCTAGGTTAAAAACATCCATATCTGGGAAAAATGCCACTATTTGGACTGCAAACCTCCATGTATGGGCAGCTAAGCTCCTGCTATAATGTTTATGAACAGCCAGGTCTTAGGGCGGAGTGCCCAGCCAGAAAGAGACTCACTAGAAATATCAAAAAACTGACCCGCACATCCAACAAAAACAGGTGCTAACTGAAAAAACATAGTAACTATAAATACAAACAGTTGCACACTGAAAAAGCCAAAAATGTACTAGGGAAAATATGGCACTGCATTTTTGGCTTTTTCAGTGTGCAACTGTACAAACTACATTTATAGTTACTATGTTTTTTCAGTTAACACCTGTTCACATTTGTTTGATGTGTAGTTTTTTTATATTTCTAGCCAGTCTGATTCTGTCTGTACCTGCTGCTTTGTAATGCAAAATATCAAATCCTTCATGCTGTTTTCTAATGGCAAAAACTACAAAGTGCTCCGATATATTAACTGTAATTTGTCCCATGTAATATATTTGGTCACATGTAATATTTGCAGGTTACAGTAAATAGGATGCACCACGAGCCCTCTCAAAATTAGAACCAGGAGACATCTGCCCGATATAGGAACTAAAGTCGCAATGTGTCTGCAATCTCCTATCATTTTACTACAGTACACAATTCAACAATTCAGATTCTACAGGTTTTTCCATGCAAGGAATTGAAAGGGTTCACCCTCACCACACTTGGAATTATTATGCAATTATTCAAATATCCTTAGAAAAACAATTTTTATCAATTACATTATTTAAATTGGTACCTGCATTGGTTGGAGACTAATATTTAGTACATCATTCCAGGTCTTTATCTTCTTAGTATTTTGTGAATATATTTAAACATATACAAAGATGTACAATGCTGTGCATAGTCTGTCTCCTCTGTATATCTCTGAACTAGTCTCCCACTACACTTCAGCACGTCACCTCTGGTCCTCCCAAGATCTCCTTCTCTTCTCCTCTCTCATTCGCTCCTCACGCAACCGACTCCAAGACTTCTCCCGAGCATCCCCAGTCTTCTGGAACTCGCTGCCTCAACACGTCAGACTATCTGCTACCCTTGCAAGCTTCAAACGGAACCTGAAAACCCATCTGTTCAGAAATGCCTATAATCTACAATGACCTCACTGCTTCACTATCATGCGGAGCCACCGTGCGGAGCCGCCGCCCGACCACCGAGCGGAGCTGCCGCCCGACCACCCAGCGGAGTCGCCACCCAACCACCAAGCGGAGCCGCCGCCCGACCACCAAGCGGAGCCGCCGCCCGATCTACACCCCACCTACTCTCTCCTCCCCACAATCCTATAGAATGTAAGCCCACAAGGGTAGGGCCCTCTTCCCTCTGTACTAGTCTGTCTACTGTAACTTGTGTATGTATTCTGTATGTAACCCCTTCTCATGTACAGCACCATGGAATTAATGGTGCTCTATAAATAAATAATAATAATAATATACAGGTAACCACTGTATATTTTAATCACTTACATTATGTAATTGTATATGAATGTTAGCACAGTAAGTATATATTTTTCTAAATATTATTTATCTTTTTTTCCGTAGTATAACAATTTGGTTTACAAGTATAAACATTCAAATTTTGAAAATTGCAAATATTTCCATTTTTTTGTAACATTTCCCAAATTTTTATAAGAAAGACACCGGAAAACATTGATTGAAATTTATGACTTACAGAAAGTAAATGTCAGGAAAAACAATTCTCAGAATATTTGGTGATAAGGGGGAATTTGGGGTGATGCAATTCAAGGATGCATCCACGTCTTCAACAGTCTGCATTTCAAATCATGAGTCAAATGTCAGGCATGCATACGATATATCTACATAGGCCAGAGATAAAGACGGGTCTATGTAGAAAAGAAGACTGATTTTAAATAAGTAAAGGACAATATAAGAAGCCATTTCGAGAGAATCAAAGAATACATACACTTCTTCTATTGGTCAAGCAGCAAAAAGAGCTTATTCTGAGATATATGTATTTCATTATGTTATATTAGGCTAAATCAGCATGAATCACAAGAGTCTTATGATGTCTAAGTACAGACATGGGTGCGGTACACAGTCCAAACACCATTTTGATTCCTGTTTTGGATATCTTCATACAATACTGACCATTACACTGGGATATGTTGAAATATTCACAAAAAGTAAAATATGTTAGATTTTAAAAATGTTCCTTGGTAAATAAAGAATTACAATAGTTTCTTCCCAGTGTGAGTTCTCTGATGTCGAACAAATTGTGATTTAGTTCTAAAATTTTTCCCACATTCTGAGCATGAAAATGGCTTCTCTCCTGTGTGAATTCTCTCATGTATAGCAACATCAGATTTCGTATTAAAACATTTTCCACATTCTGAACATGAAAATGGCTTATCCCCTGTGTGAGTTCTCTCATGTGCAACAAGATGAGATTTGTAAATAAAACATTTCTCACATTCTGAGCATGAAAATAGCTTCTCTCCTCTGTGAATTCTCTCATGTATAACAAGATGAGATTTTGAAGAAAACGATTTCTCACATTCTGAACATGAAAATGGCTTCTCTCCTGTGTGACTTCTCTCATGTATAACAAGATGAGATTTGCTCATAAAACATTTCTCACATTCTGAACATGAAAATGGCTTCTCTCCTGTGTGAATTCTCTCATGCATAACAAGATGAAATTTGTTAATAAAGCATTTCTCACATTCTGAGCATGAAAATGGCTTCTCTCCTCTGTGAATTCTCTCATGTATAACAAGATGAGATTTTGAAGTAAACGATTTCTCACATTCTGAACATGAAAATGGCTTCTCTCCTGTGTGACTTCTCTCATGTATAACAAGATGATATTTGCTCATAAAACATTTCTCACATTCTGAACATGAAAATGGCTTATCTCCTGTGTGACTTCTCTCATGTTTAACTAGAATTGATTTACCTGTAAAACATTTTCCACATTCTGAACATGAAAATGGCTTCTCTTCTGTGTGACGTCTCTCATGCATAACAAGTGCAGATTTGTAATTAAAACATTTTTCACATTCTGAGCATGAAAATAGCTTCTGTCCTGTGTGAATTCTCTCATGCATAACAAGATGAGATTTCTGACGAAAACTTTTTCTACATTCTGAACATGAAAATGGCTTCTCTCCTGTGTGAATTTTTTCATGCGTAACAAGATAAGATTTCGTAGTAAAACATTTTCCACATTCTAAACATGAAAATGGCTTCACTCCTGTGTGAATTCTCTCATGTTTAGCAAGATCAACTTTCGTAGTAAAACATTTCTCACATTCTGAACATGAAAATGGCTTCTCTCCTGTGTGACTTCTCTCATGTCTAACAAGATGAGATTTGTAAATAAAACATTTTCCACATTGTGAACATGAAAATGGCTTCTCACCAGTGTGAATTTTCTTATGTCGTGCAAGATCATATTTCGTAGTAAAACATTTTCCACATTCTGAACATGAAAATGCCTTCTCTACTGTGTGACTTGTCTCATGTTTAACAAGTTGAGATTTGTATAGAAAACATTTCTCACATTCTGAGCATGAAAATGGCTTGTCTCCTGTGTGATTTCTCTCATGTGTAATTAGATTTGATTTACTTGTAAAATATTTCCCACATTCTGAGCATGAAAATGGCTTCTCTCCTGTGTGAACACTCTCATGTAGAACAAGATCAGATTTTGTAGTAAAAGATTTCTTACATTCTGAACATGGAAACAGCTTCTTCCTTGTGGGTGCTCTTTTATTTTTCACACTTCTGTGACTTTTTTTTTGCTCAACAGTCTGTGATGAATTAGGAAATAGCACTTTTAAAGGATCAGGTGATAGACCTTTGGTGTGAGGGGCTGAGGTGTTGGCATGCTCTTCATATGTATCTTGTGCAATGTTACAATTATCTGTCTTAAAATTAGAAGACACGAGACGTCTTTTGGAGCGTCTGGTACGGCCATCTGCCAAGAATAAGATTTGATTTTTGAACAAAATAAAACTTTTATTCATTTAATAATAAAAATGTAAGAAAAATGAAAAAAAAAAAATCAGATAATAATAGAACCTTGCAATTTGTAACTAAATAAAGTGTCATTTACATGATGTGATGATTTTGTACTGAGTCAATTTTACTAATGTTCATTTCCGATCATTGGCCAGTGCAAACATCAAGTGACAGAGTAAAACATTTGTCATTGATCGCATATTTTATACGAGCATAAAAATTATGGCTGTCAGCAATGTATCATCCCCTTTGTGTAAATAGAGGATGTTTTGCAATAATACAAAAAGGCACAATAGAACGGAAACAAACTGTCATTGCTACATGAAAATTAAAGGTAATAATCTCCAAACAACTTACTATATCATCAATCGATGTCTGCTGATGAAATTATATTCTCCTTACAGCCGCTCACTTTCAGTCTTCAGAGGAAGTAGAAGGCTGTAGTAGACACCTGTCACTGAGCAGTGACTGTTACAGCTTCATGCACCACCTCATTGACTGTATACAAGTGGCTGCAGGGAAGATATAACTTTATTTTCTCCCAATAGACTCACTCCTAGTAAAACAGCCCAAGATCATTTCTATACAATTTCCCTTCAAATTACCACCATATCTGTATGTAAATGTAGATGACATGTTTTCTTTAAGAACCAATATTTGCCTGTGTAATGGATCCTTAGGCTACATTCAAACATTCAGTATTTAATAAATATTTTAAATCAGTATTTGAAAGCAAAAATCAGGAGTGGAACAATCAGATGAAAAGTATAATACTTTCTACCCAGTCATGGTTTTGTCCTCCTTGAAGAAGCAACAACACCTCGCGAAACGCGCGTTGGTGGCGATCCCTTCCTTTCTTGGGTATGTGCATTATGTGATTTCATATACTTGACGTCAATGGCTGGTTAGTTTTTTTTTGTAAGCATGTGGTTTTTACTATGTACTTTCTTTTTGGCATTTGACATCTTTTATTGGTACGCACTTACACCTTATATTTTGTGGCAAATTGCCTGCCAAAAGAACTGTTGGTAACTATTAGCCCTTTGTTAGAAATTGCTGATATGGTCCTCTACATGCCTGGGTGGGGTTGGATTTTATTATTGTATGTACTGCAACTGTCAGTTGAATAGAGCATTGGTACAATCCACTTACCCCGGCGTGTTTGACTATCCTTTAATATATCTTTATCTCCTCTCATTCCCACGACTAGAGGGTTGCAAATATCCAGCACCTCTCCCCTCGACGGCTAATCTTTTCCGCTAATCTTTCTTTTTTTTTTTTTTTTTTTTAAACCGCATGGCTCTCCCACGACTAGTAGAGACTGTGAACAGCAGATTCCATCACCATATTACACCTATTTTGGTGGCTTAATAGAGTATCTTTACATGTTCCTCTCTCCCACGGCTATTGACAATAACCATATTGTATATTTGCATCACAGTGTATGCCCCCCTTGATTCAGTGGTAGTTTTTAACTTCCTTTATTTGCTGTCTTGCGTTTGTCCTTTTGATAATAAAAATTCCTGTTTGCGTATACACTCGATTGTTCTCCTTTCTTGTACGCTACTACGAGTGGTGCATATACTCCGCCAGCGCAAGTGTGCTGGCGGAGTACTTACCCTATGGCTCAATCTTTGAGAAATTGTCTCAAAATACTGATGTATAATAGGGATGTGCGCAGCCAATCAACAAGGTTTATGGCATGCGGAAGTTGCCTGTACACTGCTGTGAGCAATAAAGAAAAAAAATAAATGACGTGGGTTCCACCTACTTTTGATAACCAGCTAAGGTAAAGCAGGCAGCTTGGGCTGGTATTATCAAGGTGGGAAGGCCCATGGTTATTTGGCCTTCCCATCCTGAAAATAGTAGGCTGCAGCCAACCCAGAAGTGGCGTACTAATTAGAGGTGCCAATTCTGTTGCTTTGCCCACCTCTTCCCAATTGCACTGATGCAGTGGTAATCAGGGTAATACGTTTGGGGCTGATGTCAACTGTGAATTGACAGTTGGCATCAAGCTCAGGGGTTAGTAATGGATAGATGTCTATCAGACACCCCCCATTACTACCCCGGCAAGCATAGTTAAAAAAAAAAAAATCAAGCAGGGAAAATAAAGTTTATTTGAATAAAGACCCACATTCACCAATTTATTAATAAAAAGATATTCTGGAAGTTCCAACGTAATTAAAAGAATAATGTCCCATGATGTCCATCAATTCTTTTGGAGCTAGGTTCTGAGAACATTCTCAAAAGAAGGCTCCATAGGTCACTGCCAGTAAACGACCGCAACGAATTTTTCACGAGTGGCGATATCACTAAGTTACTGACATTACTGCTCATGAGAAATTCTGTACTGCCTCGTTCTGAGAACGTAGCTCCATAGCAATTGATGGGGGTTGTGGGACATTACTCCATTGGATTACATCAGAACTTTGAGGATTTTCTTTTCAGTTAATAAGTGGAGTCTTTATTCAAATGAACTTTTTTTTCTGGTTGTATGTGTTTTTTCTTTATACATGCTGGGTTAGTAATGGGGGAGTCTGATACACGTCTATCCATTACTAACCCCTGGGCTTCATGCCAGCTGTAAATTCAAAGCTGACACAAACCTCAAAACCATTACCCCAATTGCCACCGCACAAGGGCAATCAGGAAGAGCCAGGTGAAGCGCCAGAATCGGTGCATCTAATGGATGTGGAACTTTTGGGGCGGCTGCAGGCTTCTATTTTCAGGTTGAGAAAAGTCAAATAACTTCCCCCCGCCTGATAACACCAGCCTCCAGCTGTCTGCTTTACCTTGGCTGGAGCCCACATCATTTTTTTTAAAGTATTTATTTAAATAATCTATATATATAATTGCCTTATTCTGTCTGTCTGTCTGTCTGTCTGTCTGTCTGTCATGCTCCAAAATTATGTCCTTACGGTGACACAAAGCTGATTGGCCGCTGGGCTCGCCATGGCCCCGTTCCCCCCACGGATTGGCCGCTCGCCCAGGCTGCGCCCCCACACGGATTGGCCAGCCGCTCGCCCAGGCTCCGCCCCCCCCACAGATTGGCCTCTCGCCCCGGCAGCCTGCAGGCATTGGCAATTCGGCCACGCCCCGCCCCGCCCCCCTCACGCAATGCACGCTAGCTCTGGCCCCGCCCCCCTCCCCCCCGAGCATTCCCCGAACTGACACGGCTGTCACGGAGGTGAGTACTGTACTCCCCCCCACCCTCCCCCCCCCCGCGCATTCCCCGAACTGACACGGCTGTCACGGAGGTGAGTACTGTACTTCCCCCCCCCGCCCCCCGCCCCCCGCTCACACGGGAGTGGTGTGGATACGTTGGTAAACATGCTAGCATAGTTACCAGCTGGTTACAAGCGCATCAAGGTCCTGCAGCGGCGGAAGATCCACACGCACACACATAACAGCACACACACACACATACACCCACATCAGATCACACTCACTCACACACACCTCACATACACATCACATCGCATCCACACACTCACAGCATCCGGCGATATCCCTTGCTTCTCTGCCTCGATACTGTGCTGTTGTGACCTTCCAGGACCTGACGGAGGATCACATGGCCAGAAGCATGTGGTATCTCCGGATGTTGTGAGTGTGAGCGCGTATGTGCGATATCGTCAGTGTCTGTGTGTGTGAGTGTATGCGATCGGGTGTGTGTGAGTGTATGCGATCGGGTGTGTGTGAGTGTATGCGATCGGGTGTGTGTGAGTGTATGCGATCGGGTGTGTGTGAGTGTATGCGATCAGGTGTGTGTGAGTGTATGCGATCGGGTGTGTGTGAGTGTATGCGATCGGGTGTGTGTGAGTGTATGCGATCGGGTGTGTGTGAGTGTATGCGATCGGGTGTGTGAGTGTCGGCAGAGGAGCACGGCGTGCTGGAGGAGGCTGGGAGCAGAGAGGCTGATCTTGGGGAAGGCTGGGAGGGGGAGGCTGATGCTGGGGGAGACTAGGAGGGGAAGGCTGATGCTGAAGGAGGCTGGGAGGGGGAGGCTGGGAGGAAGGAGGCTGGGAGGAGAGAGGCTGATCCTGGGGAAGGCTGGGAAGGGGAGGCTGATGCTGAGGGAGGCTGGAAGGAGAGAGGCTGATGCTGCGGGAGGCTGGAAGGAGAGAGGCTGAGGCTGGGAGGAGAGAGGCTGATGCTGGGGAAGGCTGATGCTGAGGGAGGCTGGGAGGGGAAAGCTGATGCTGGGGAAGGCTGGGAGGACGGAGGCTGGGAGGAGAGAGGCTGATCCTGGGGAAGGCTGGGAGAGGGAGGCTGATGCTGGGGGAGGCTGGAAGGAGAGAGGCTGATGCTGGGGGAGGCTGGAAGAAGAGACGCTGATGCTGGGGGAGGCTGATGCTGGGGGAGGCTGGGAGGAGAGAGGCTGATGCTGGGGAAGGCTGGGAGGAGAGAGGCTGATGCTGGGGACAGAGAGGAGAGGCTGATGCTGGGAGGAGAGAGGCTGATGCTGGGAGGAGAGAGGCTGATGCTGGGGGAGGCTGGGAGGGGGAGGATGATGGGGGAGGCTGATGCTGGGGGAGGCTGGGATGAGGGAGGCTGATGCTGGTGGAGGCTGATGCTTGGGGAGGCTGATGCTGGGGGAGGCTGGAAGGAGAGAGGCTGATGCTGGTGGAGGCTGATGCTTGGGGAGGCTGATGCTGGGGGAGACTGGGAGAGGAAGGCTGATTCTGAGGGAGGCTGGGAGGGGGAGGCTGGGAGGAAGGAGGCTGGGAGGAGAGAGGCTGATCCTGGGGAAGGCTGGGAAGGGGAGGCTGATGCTGAGGGAGGCTGGGAAGGGGAGGCTGATGCTGAGGGAGGCTGGAAGGAGAGAGGCTGATGCTGGGGGAGGCTGGAAGGAGAGAGGCTGAGGCTGGGAGGAGAGAGGCTGATGCTGAGGGAGGCTGGGAGGGGAAAGCTGATGCTGGGGAAGGCTGGGAGGACGGAGGCTGGGAGGAGAGAGGCTGATCCTGGGGAAGGCTGGGAGAGGGAGGCTGATGCTGGGGGAGGCTGAGGCTGGGAGGAGAGAGGCTGATGCTGGGGACAGAGAGGCTGATGCTGGGAGGAGAGAGGCTGATGCTGGGAGGAGAGAGGCTGATGCTGGGGGCAGAGAGGCTGATCCTGGTGCAGCATGGGGGATGGTGCACGATGGGGGGTGCGCAGCATGGGGGATGGAGCACGATGAGGAGTGCGCAGCATGGGGGATGGAGCACGTTCGGGAGTGCGCAGCATGGCGGATGGACCACGTTTGGGAGTGCGCAGCATGGCGGATGGAGCATGTTTGGGAGTGCGCAGCATGGCGGATGGAGCACGTTTGGGAGTGCGCAGCATGGCAGATGGAGCACGTTTGGGAGTGCGCAGCATGGCGGATGGAGCACGTTTGGGAGTGCGCAGCATGGCGGATGGAGCACGATGGGGGGTGCGCAGCATGGCGGATGGAGCACGATGGGAGGTGCACACCTCTCCCAACACACACAACACACCACACACACACTGGGAACCACAAACACCGCCCTACACAGACACCCACACACACAGACAACGCTGCACACACACAACACCCAACACACAAACACCGCCGCATACATAAATATACGCACATATCATGCAACACACACATTGCACAAAACATACCTCCCCCCAAAACACACCACACCCACACAAACCGCGCAACACACACACACACAACGCTACAGACACACAGCGCTCAACAAACAACGCAACACACAAACAACACCGCTCTCACCCCCCGCCACACCCAGACAACACCCAGAACATGTACAGCTCCTACACAAACACTTGGTAACTACACACAACAACATCTATATATATATAACAAAAATCATACATTAACTACACAATACGTAAATTCTAGAATACCCGATGCGTAGAATCGGGCCACCTTCTAGTCTATATATAATTGCCTTATTCTGTCTGTCTGTCTTGCTCCAAAATTGTGTCGTTACAGTGACAGTGTCGTTAAAGTGACAACTGACGGATTGGCCGCTGGGCTCGGCCTGGCCCCGCCCCCCCTACGGATTGGCCACTCGCCTCGGCCTGGCCCCGCCCCCCCGCATGGATTGGCCGCTCGCCACGACCCTCCACACACATCGCCCGCTCCAGCGTACACCGGCTTCCGGTACACATGTGCAGGGAGCCAGCATACGCTAACGCCTCGCCCGTTCGGCCCCGCCCCCGGCACACATTGGCATGCTCGGCCCCGCCCCCAGACATAACTTTGCGATGCTGGGATCGTGACGGAGCCGGTGTACGCTGGTAACCATGATACACATCGGGTAACTATAGGAAGCGCTTTCCTTAGTTACCCGATGTGTATCATGGTTACCAGCGTACACCGGCTCCCGGTACACATGTGCAGGAAGCCGGCATACACTGACGCCTCGCCTGCTCGGCCCCGCTCCCGGCACACGTTGGCATGCTCGGCCCCGCCCCCGGCGGCCCCAGCATGGGGGATGGAGCATGATGGGGGGTGCGCAGCATGGAGGATGGAGCACGATGGGGGGTGCACAGCATGGAGGATGGAGCACGATGGGGGGGGTGCGCAGCATGGAGGATGGAGCACGATGAGGGGTGCGCAGCATGGAGGATGGAGCACGATGGGTGGTGTGCAGCATGGGGGATGGAGCAAGATGGGGGGTGCGCAGCATGGGGGATGGAGCACGATGGGGGGTGCACAACATGGGGGATGGAGCACAATAGGGGGTGCGCAGCATGAAGGACGGAGCACGATGGGGGGTGCGCAGCATGGGGGATGGAGCACAGGAGGGGGTGCGCAGCATGAAGGATGGAGCACGATGGGGGGTGCGCAGCATAGGGGATGGAACACGATGAGGGGTGCACAGCATGGGGGATGGAGCATGAAGGGGGGTGCGGAGCATGGGGGATGGAGCACGATGGGGATGCGCAGCATGGAGGAAGGAGCATGATGGGGGGGTGCGCAGCATGGGGGATGGAGCACGATGAGGGGTGCGCAGCATGGGGGATGGAGCACGATGGAGGTGCACACCTCCCCCCAAAACACACACACACATTGCCACACGCGCACCGCATAACACACCACACACACACTGGGAACCACAAACACCGCCCTACACAGACACCCACACACACAGACAATGCCGCACACACACAACACCCAACACACAAACACCGCGGCATACACAAATATACGCACATACCACGCAACATACACACATTGCACAAAACATACCTCCCCAAAAACACAAACACGCACCCCACAGCCACACAAACCGCGCAACACACACAGCACAACACACACACAATGCTGCAGACACACAGCGCTCCACAAACAACGCAACACACATAACGCAACACACAAACACCGCTCTCACACCCCCCCCCACCCAAACAACACTCAGAACATTTACAGTGCCCTACACAAACACTTGGCAACTACACACAACAACATATATATATACAGTGCCTACAAGTAGTATTCACCCCCTGCAGATTTAGCAGGTTTGATAAGATGCAAATAAGTTAGAGCCTGCAAACTTCAAACAAGAGCAGGATTTATTAACAGATGCATAAATCTTACAAACCAACAAGTTATGTTGCTCAGTTAAATTTTAATAAATTTTCAACATAAAAGTGTGGGTCAATTATTATTCAACCCCTAGGTTTAATATTTTGTGGAATAACCCTTGTTTGCAATTACAGCTAATAATTGTCTTTTATAAGACCTGATCAGGCCGGCACAGGTCTCTGGAGTTATCTTGGCCCACTCCTCCTTGCAGATCTTCTCCAAGTTATCTAGGTTCTTTGGGTGTCTCATGTGGACTTTAATCTTGAGCTCCTTCCACAAGTTTTTAATTGGGTTAAGGTCAGGAGACTGACTAGGCCACTGCAACACCTTGATTTTTCCCTCTTGAACCAGGCCTTGCTTCTCTTGGCTGTGTGCTTTGGGTTGTTGTCTTGTTGGAAGATGAAATGACGACCCATCTTAAGATCCTTGATGGAGGAGCGGAGGTTCTTGGCCAAAATCTCCAGGTAGGCCGTGCTATCCATCTTCCCATGGATGCAGACCAGATGGCCAGGCCCCTTGGCTGAGAAACAGCCCCACAACATGATGCTGCCACCACCATGCTTGACTGTAGGGATGGTATTCTTGGGGTCGTATGCAGTGCCATCCAGTCTCCAAACATCACGTGTGTGGTTGGCACCAAAGATCTCGATCTTGGTCTCATCAGGCCAGAGAACCTTGAACCAGTCTGTCTCAGAGTCCTCCAAGGGATCATGAGCAAACTGTAGACGAGCCTTGACATGACGCTTTGAAAGTAAAGGTACCTTACGGGCTCGTCTGGAACGGAGACCATTGCGGTGGAGTACGTTACTTATGGTATTGACTGAAACCAATGTCCCCACTGCCATGAGATCTTCCTGGAGCTCTTCCTTGTTGTCCTTGGGTTAGCCTTGACTCTTCGGACAAGCCTGGCCTCGGCACGGGTGGAAACTTTCAAAGGCTGTCCAGGCCATGGAAGGCTAACAGTAGTTCTATAAGCCTTCCACTTCCGGATGATGCTTCCAACAGTGGAGACAGGTGGGCCCAACTCCTTGGAAAGGGTTTTGTACCCCTTGCCAGCCTTGTGACCCTCCACGATCTGGTCTCTGATGGCGTTAGAATGCTCCTTTGTCTTTCCCATGTTGACCAAGTATGAGTGCTGTTCACAAGTTTGGGGAGGGTCTTAATTAGTCAAAGAAGGCTGGAAAAAGAGATAATTAATCCAAACATGTGAAGCTCATTGTTCTTTGTGCCTGAAATACGTCTTAATACTTTAGGGGAACCAAACAGAATTCTGGTGGTTTGAGGGGTTGAATAATAAATGACCCTCTGAATAAACTTTTCACAATTTAAAAAAAAATTAAAAAAAATAAATAACATTCTTTTTTGCTGCAGTGCATTTCACACTTCCAGGCTGATCTACAGTCCAAATGTCACAATGCCAAGTTAATTCCGAATGTGTAAACCTGCTAAATCTGCAGGGGGTTGAATACTACTTGTAGGCACTGTATATATATATATATATATATATATATATATATATATATATACGTATATATATAACAAAAATCATACATTAACTACACAATACGTAAATTCTAGAATACCCGATGCATTAGAATCGGGCCACCTTCTAGTTCAAAATAATGGCATGGGATCCCCTCTATTTTTGATAAGTAGCCAAGGTGAAGCTGACAGCTAAGGGTTGCTGACCCTATCTGTCCACTTTACCTGCAGTGGTTATGAAAAACAGGCGAGACCGCACGTCAATTTGTTTTTGCAGGTCAATCTTGCCCATTTTGCTTTATTTTTCAGCCCCCCTTAGCCCTTTCATAAGACTATTATACAGCAAACAAGTTCAGGTCTACATTGACTTGCATAGGGTTTGATGTTCGGGGTCTAGTTCGGGTTCCGAACCAAGTCCGGCCAAACTCGGCAAATATAAACATACACAGGTCACTTATCACTAATATAACACACTGTCCAAATACTGAACATAGCCTAAGGGGTGCTTCACACATAGCGAGATCGCTACCGAAATCGCTGCTATGTCACGGTTTTGGTGACGCAACAGTGACCTCATTAGCGATCTCGCTGTGTGTGACACTGAGCAGCGATCTGGCCCCTGCTGCGAGATCGCTGCTCGTTACACACAGCCCTGGTTCGTTTTCTTCAAAGGCGCTCTCCCGCTGTGACACACAGATCGCTGTGTGACAGCGAGAGAGCGACGAAATGAAGCGAGCAGGGAGCAGGAGCCGGCATCTGGCAGCTACGGTAAGCTGTAACCAGGGTAAACATCGGGTAACCAAGGTGGTTACCCGATATTTACCTTAGTTACCAGCCTCCGCAGCTCTCACGCTGCCTGTGCTGCCGGCTCCGGCTCTCTGCACATGTAGCTGCAGTACACATCGGGTTAATTAACCCGATGTGTACTGTAGCTAGGAGAGCAAGGAGCCAGCGCTAAGCAGTGTGCGCGGCTCCCTGCTCTCTGCACATGTAGCGATGTTATGATCGCTGCTGCGTCGCTGTGTTTGACAGCTAAAGCAGCGATCATAACAGCGACTTACCAGGTCGTTGTTACGTCTCAGAAAATGGTGACGTAACAGCGACGTCGTTGTCGCTGTCGCTATGTGTGAAGCACCCCTAAGGGTTTATTACACAAGCAAATATTGGCCTGCAACAAGCATTGATTAGGGATATGGAAGCATCTTTCTTCTCTCTGCCCATGGCCCAAATGTTTCTGTTGATGGAGGATTTAGGAGAGCCAGCGAACAACAGTACATTTATATGTTCGCATTAATATTATTATTGACATGTCTGTAGCCTGACCTTGCTTGAATAATAACAAATAATTGGATTGCATACTACATACCCCAGTGTGGGCTGAGGAAATGATGTCTATTCTTCAGTGGCTATCGCAAGTGGACCACTAGTACCCCATCAGTCATGTCACAGAGTGCAGGAGGTGCTCATATTGTGCCTGTCTTGTTGCTCCCAGGCTGTGCGCATTCACTTCATATGCACTGCTTATGCATACTGCTTCATATGCACTGTGCATTAGGCTCATTTCATATGCACTGCTTTCCCTGCTCACCGGCGCCTGTGATTGGTTGTTGCCTGGATAGTTTGATTTATATTTCTTTGCTTGTATCCTGAATAATCTAATATATAAAGCTGAGTGTATGTATGTATGTATGTATGTGTGTGTGTGTGTGTGTGTGTGTGTGTGTGTGTGTGTGTCCGCTAAAGGAATCTGTACCGTCGCATTTACAATCACGAAATTTTGCACAGACGCCTCATGTGACCCAGGGAACATCGAACATCGTAGACTATGTTTTGACAGGAAAATTTAACTCTGCGCTTTACAGTTACTCTCCAAAAACCTGCCTCCATTAAAGTGAATGGAGCCTGGAACTACAGGTTATTAATAGCAGCTGTGATTGGTTGCTAAAGGAACAAAGAACATTGTTAGTACAAGAAGCTTATATGTAAGGTAATAAGATGTCAGTGGGGAGACGGATTGAGAGACAGAGAGAGACAGACGGGGAAAGAGACAGACAGGGAAAGAAACAGAGAGACAGACAGGGAAAGAGACAGACCGAGACAGATTGGGAAAGAGACAGACGGGGAAAGAGACAGACGGGGAAAGAGACAGACAGAGACAGGCAGACAGGGACAGAAACAGGCAGACAGGGACAGAGACAGGCAGACAGGGACAGAGACAGGCAGACAGGGACAGAGACAGGCAGACAGGGACAGAGACAGGCAGACAGGGACAGACAAAGACAGATGAGGAAAGAGACAGAGAAATAGAGACAGACAAGGAAAGAGACAGGGACAAGCAGACCGGGAAAGTGACAGGAAAAGAGATGGGGAGACAGACAGGGAAAGAGACAGGAAAAGAGGCGAGACAGACGGGGAAAGAGACAGCTGGAGAAAGAAACAGAAAGATAGAGACAGGCACAAACAGACAGGGAAAGAGACAGACCTGGAAAGAGACAGACGGAGAAAGAGACAATTTTTTATTTCAAATTTAAATAAAAAATATATATATATATTTGCATATAAATTTGAAATAAAAAATTATTATAATGAGATAACCGCATATGGACACTCATATATGCATGTATACCCGCGCACATGTATCGATACAAAATCATAGTATATACCACAGGTCTGAGCGATAATTCAGATCATTGGAATATCGGGCATCCAGTTTCATAATCCACTTGGCCTCTGCATAGCTTTTTAAAAAAAGTCGTTTTTTTTTCTTTCTATTCTTATATCAAATTCAATTATTTTTCTATGGGCGCATGGGGACACATGCGTTTATATGCGCGGATATGTAGTAAATTAAACTTATATACAATATAGAAAAATGCATGTTTCTTGCTAGCTGTCAGTATATAACATTTTCAGCTGATTTGCTTCACCCTGTCCCCATTGCAGAGCTTGGGCGTTTCTTGTCCTCTTGTGCTCATTTGGGAGTTTGCCTTTGAGTATTTAAAACGTGTCTGATGTATGTATAGTCACCTATGACTAAGGACTTGTTTTTATTTATTGTCCGAAACGCGTAAGGTGCCCCTATGCGTGTTCTCTTAAGTTTTGGATCCGTTGGATTTTAAATATCTAATACATTTTTTCTATTTTAATATTTTAATATACTGGATTGAGGTGCTGGATCCATTCTTAACTCCTTCCCAGCTATACACCAGCCTGGCCAGCCTGGAGGACCACAAGGACCTGCAAGTTCTGGAGCGCAGTTGCCTAAGGTAAGCTGAAGTCTTGTTCCTTTTCTTTTTTTTTTTTTTCCTTACTGACTATGCTTTATCTGTGCTGGGTATCATAAAATGGGGGGCCCTAGACCAATTGTTTTATTTATTTTTGCACCGCGATAGTGACCCAGACAGTGCCTGTGATGGATTCCAGTCAGACGCTGTCACATAGGCTGGGGGCACGTCTGACTGCAACCAATCACACACGTGTGACACCCCAGGGCTGTGGGGTACTTGGTCTCGGGTGCGTGGTGCGCAGTGTGGAGGACAGTTGTGGTTGCGGCCGATGCCCGGTTGCGTGACTCTGGGGGTCGGTCCGAATAAAAAGGAGTGAAAATAAAAGAAAAAGGAGAAATAAAAATAAGGAGTTTTTCGACTACGCCACTTGCGGTGTGAGACTATGTTATTTAAAGCCGCCGCTTCAGGGTCCTGCTGGGGCTGGTGGAGTAATGCAGCTTAGGTGTTTTGGGCCCTGCGCAAGCAGGGCTAGGCCCCAGCAGTGGATGATGGGGAATGTAGTGTGGGACCGTCTGTGTAAGTGTACGGAGGCGATAAGGAAACAGTCCACACCAGTATTATAGTTTCAGTGCTTGGACCTGTTGGTGCTGGTTCCAGGTGTTCCCGCTCCCCTTGGTTGGCGATGGACCCTGGAGATCTTCTTTCCTGGCAGATTTAACAGTTGACCATAAAGTGTCCCGCTGTCCTACGGTCTGCACCCCGCCTCGTGCTGAGTCCTGTGAGCCTAGGTTCCAGACCTCCACAGGCGCCCTGCGTTTCCTGGAGTATTCCATTTCCACGGGTATCCCACGGTCCCTGGAGTCCTGGTTCCTTACTCCACAGTCCCTCACTCCTGTTACAGCGTTTCGTTGTTACTGCAGGTCTTGCTACACCTTTCTTTCTTTACTTCTCTCTTTCACTCCTCCGACTACTACTCTCAACTCTCCTCTTCCTACTCCTAACCGACTCACTTTCTTCTCACTCACTACTTCTTCCCGCCAACTTCCCAACTGACCACTGGCCCCTCCCCTTGCTGGTGGGTCTCTCCCTACAGATTGGGTTGCAACTATCCAATCAGTGACCATCCCTTTTACCTGTTGCTAGGCAGTCTCCCAGTCTGGAATTGGGGTTGTGTATGTGGCATGAAGGTGCTGGTGTCTTGACTGGCACGGATATTCCGGGGTTTGGGTTTCCACGTTACATTTGTGGCACCTGACACCGCAGGGGTGCTACACACGCCAGGATGGCCGATGGGCGGGAAAAGCAGTGCATATGGATGAACAATGATGAGCGGCCCAGGAAGTGAAGGAGAGGCAGCTGGAGCAGTGTACAGCCATGCTGGAGCCTTCGTAAGCATGAAGCATTTGCTTCTACCTTATTTTCTTAATTTTTCCCTTATTCTTTTTCCCCCCAGTCCCAGATCCGGATCAATATCTGGAATCTTGGGCCAGGGTCTGGTACCTGGGCACCTTTGAAACCGTGCGGATCCAGACTTTTACAGTCCGGGTCCACCCAACACTAGTGGTGACTCCTCACCGGGGCAGTTACCTGTAAGAATGTCCTCTTTGCATCGCTCACCATCCCGCACATCACTTTCTCCTTTCGCCATTATGGCTTTAGCACTGGTATTCTTCAGATCTTTACTCAGATTTCAAAGCTGTGAAAGTAATAATATAATAGTCAGAGATACAAGGAAAACTCACATGGAATGTTCTAGATAGACGCTTTTACTACTCGCTTGTGTGGCTCCTGAGCTGCTTATTGATTCCATCATCTCCACCTTCTCTATCACTAAGTGCTCTCCACAGAGTCAGTACAGCAGCGATAGAAGCAGACGTCACTGGAGCAGGATCCAGACAACATTACGACACAGTGACTTCCGATATTATTTTGTCCTCACATTTTAGACACCTTATCATAGACAGGACCTTCTCTGTGACGTAGGTGTGACAATTTGGGGTCAATGTCACTCTACAGCTCAATCCCACCCCCCCCTCCTTAAGGCTACAGATCATACACACGTGCCCCAACCAGTCCACACACCCCGGATGATGTATAAGGCTATGTGCCCACGCTGTGGAAAATGCGTGGATTTTGCCGCGGATTTCTCGCGGAAAAGCCACGGATTTTCCAGAAATCTGCAGCACAGCTACTCCCCAGCCATTTCTATGGCATTTGGGAAATGCTGTGCCCACGCTGCAGATTTTTCCGCAGCGGAAATCGTGCGGATTTTCGTGTAGAAAAATCTGCAGCATGTCAATTATTGTTGCGGATTTTCGTGCGGATTTTGCCTATTCAATTTGAATTAAAAAAAATTGCAAAATCTGCAACAAAATCCGCGTCAAATCCGCAACTATGAAAAGGTGCGGATTCCGGGGGAAAGCTGCGGATTTTGATGCAGAAAAATCCGCAGATACAGAGTCCCGTGGGCACATAGCCTAAGGGTAAGAACCAGTAGCGTAGCTAGCGGGGGGGGGGGCAGAGGGTGCGGCCGCCCCGGGCCCCGTGCTCAGAGGGGTCCCACCTGGAGCTGCGATACCATTAACTATATCAGCCTGCACAGCGCGCGCCGATATAGTTAACCTCTGCGGCAGGGCAGGGCATTACTAGTGGAACTCCTGTAGCACTAGCGGGCCCGGTGAGCAGCAGGCAGGAGGGGGGGCCCGGACACGCTGACAGGCCCCTCCCCTTTCATTCCTCTGCTCCCCGGCGCCCAGCGCAGGGGCCGTTAACAGTACACTGCGCAGGGCGGGCTGGTCGTGCAGTGAGCAGGAGGCGGGGCCTGGACACGCTGACAGCCCGGGCCCCTCCCCTTTCATTTCTCTGCTCACCAGGCCCCATGGGCAGGGGGTGGGTGGGGACGTTGCACTGACAGCACCTGCAGTTGCACAGGGGCCCCAAGCGGGATCGGGCCACTAGAGCCTGAAAACGTACGGGGTACGTCATAGCTCCCTGGTGCTTAAGGACCCATGACGTACCCAGTACGTCATGGCGAGATCGTGGCCCCGGTGGCTGTGATCGCTGCAAATACCTTAGATACGGGGAGGAGGGGCCCTCTGCCTGACCTCAGGAGGGGTGGTGTCTCCTCCCTGGACCTAAGGAGGCTGTGATTGGCTGAGCGGCGTTCGGCAGCCAATCACAGCCACTGTAATGTTCCAACCATTGAAAATGGCTGAAACATAAAAATCCAGCCCTGATCAGTGCAGCTGTAGCACCGATCATTAAGGAATAACGTTTGGAACTCCATTCTATGTCTGAACTGGGTGCAAAAAACCTAAAAAACATCACTATGGGGAGATAAGGTATGCACACCAGTGACTATGGAAGGGGAATACATGGAATAGCAGAAACTGCTGTGTGAATACTGACATGAAAAATTCAATAGCTATTTGTAAGAATGAAATGTGAAAAATGGAACCTGCATTACTGCCATGAATATATGAATAAAGAGAAATTTAGCTACTGAATTGATCAATGCAGAAGAGCCCCAACACTACGCCAAAGTATTTCTCTACGTTGGGGTCCCTAGCTTGTGTGTGTCCTCTCATGCAGTTAAAAAACTTACCGTGTATGGGACGCTGAGACCCAGGCTATATATACGATGTGGATTGGCAATAGGTGTGTGTGGGGAGGGTTCACAAACGAAAAACTACTAACATTAAGGAATAACGTTTGGAACTCCATTCTATGTCTGAACTGGGTGCAAAAAACCTAAAAAACATCACTATGGGGAGATAAGGTATGCACACCAGTGACTATGGAAGGGGAATACATGGAATAGCAGAAACTGCTGTGTGAATACTGACATGAAAAATTCAATAGCTATTTGTAAGAATGAAATGTGAAAAATGGAACCTGCATTACTGCCATGAATATATGAATAAAGAGAAATTTAGCTACTGAATTGATCAATGCAGAAGAGCCCCAACACTACGCCAAAGTATTTCTCTACGTTGGGGTCCCTAGCTTGTGTGTGTCCTCTCATGCAGTTAAAAAACTTACCGTGTATGGGACGCTGAGATCCAGGCTATATATACGATGTGGATTGGCAATAGGTGTGTGTGGGGAGGGTTCACAAACGAAAAACTACTAACATTAAGGAATAACGTTTGGAACTCCATTCTATGTCTGAACTGGGTGCAAAAAACCTAAAAAACATCACTATGGGGAGATAAGGTATGCACACCAGTGACTATGGAAGGGGAATACATGGAATAGCAGAAACTGCTGTGTGAATACTGACATGAAAAATTCAATAGCTATTTGTAAGAATGAAATGTGAAAAATGGAACCTGCATTACTGCCATGAATATATGAATAAAGAGAAATTTAGCTACTGAATTGATCAATGCAGAAGAGCCCCAACACTACGCCAAAGTATTTCTCTACGTTGGGGTCCCTAGCTTGTGTGTGTCCTCTCATGCAGTTAAAAAACTTACCGTGTATGGGACGCTGAGACCCAGGCTATATATACGATGTGGATTGGCAATAGGTGTGTGTGGGGAGGGTTCACAAACGAAAAACTACTAACATTAAGGAATAACGTTTGGAACTCCATTCTATGTCTGAACTGGGTGCAAAAAACCTAAAAAACATCACTATGGGGAGATAAGGTATGCACACCAGTGACTATGGAAGGGGAATACATGGAATAGCAGAAACTGCTGTGTGAATACTGACATGAAAAATTCAATAGCTATTTGTAAGAATGAAATGTGAAAAATGGAACCTGCATTACTGCCATGAATATATGAATAAAGAGAAATTTAGCTACTGAATTGATCAATGCAGAAGAGCCCCAACACTACGCCAAAGTATTTCTCTACGTTGGGGTCCCTAGCTTGTGTGTGTCCTCTCATGCAGTTAAAAAACTTACCGTGTATGGGACGCTGAGACCCAGGCTATATATGCGTATAATGTGGATTGGCAATAGGTGTGTATGGGGAGGGTTCACAAACGAAAAACTACTAACAGTTAGTAGTTTTTCGTTTGTGAACCCTCCCCATACACACCTATTGCCAATCCACATTATACGCATATATAGCCTGGGTCTCAGCGTCCCATACACGGTAAGTTTTTTAACTGCATGAGAGGACACACACAAGCTAGGGACCCCAACGTAGAGAAATACTTTGGCGTAGTGTTGGGGCTCTTCTGCATTGATCAATTCAGTAGCTAAATTTCTCTTTATTCATATATTCATGGCAGTAATGCAGGTTCCATTTTTCACATTTCATTCTTACAAATAGCTATTGAATTTTTCATGTCAGTATTCACACAGCAGTTTCTGCTATTCCATGTATTCCCCTTCCATAGTCACTGGTGTGCATACCTTATCTCCCCATAGTGATGTTTTTTAGGTTTTTTGCACCCAGTTCAGACATAGAATGGAGTTCCAAACGTTATTCCTTAATGTTAGTAGTTTTTCGTTTGTGAACCCTCCCCACACACACCTATTGCCAATCCACATCGTATATATAGCCTGGGTCTCAGCGTCCCATACACGGTAAGTTTTTTAACTGCATGAGAGGACACACACAAGCTAGGGACCCCAACGTAGAGAAATACTTTGGCGTAGTGTTGGGGCTCTTCTGCATTGATCAATTCAGTAGCTAAATTTCTCTTTATTCATATATTCATGGCAGTAATGCAGGTTCCATTTTTCACATTTCATTCTTACAAATAGCTATTGAATTTTTCATGTCAGTATTCACACAGCAGTTTCTGCTATTCCATGTATTCCCCTTCCATAGTCACTGGTGTGCATACCTTATCTCCCCGTAGCACCGATCATTGGCTGGAGCTGGGTGACCTCAGTTTCACCCGCCCCCAGCTCTGATTGGAGAGATCGGCCTTGTGACCGATCTCTCCAATCACTGTGGATCTGGGGCCGGTGACCACTCCCCTCAGCTTCACTCCAGCGTCCGTGGAAGGTGAGTTTAAAGACACTGTCTTTTTTCAGCCGCCGCCATTGCTCCTGCCCCCACCCATCAGCCGCCGGCTGCAGCAGTCACTGCCCCTGATCCAGCAGCACTGAACCCATCTGCTGCCTTCCCTCCATCTGCCACTGCCTCCCCCTTCAGCCGCTGCCCCCCTCCCTCATCTGCTGCCCCTCTCCCACCTCTCACCTTCCCCCACCTGCTGTGACCCCACCCCCACCTGCTGTGACCCCACCCCCACCTGCTGTGACCCCCCCACCACCTGCTGTGACCCCCCCACCTGCTGTGAGACCCCCACCTGCTGTGAGACCCCCCACCTGCTGTGAGACCCCTCCACCTGCTGTGAGACCCCTCCACCTGCTGTGAGACCCCTCCACCTGCTGTGAGACCCCACACCTGCTGTGAGGCCCCCCCACCTGCTGTGAGGCCCCCCCACCTGCTGTGAGACCTCCCACCTGCTGTGAGAACCCCCCACTTGCTGTGAGACCCCCCCACCGTCCATCTGTCCCTCTGTCCCTCCGTTCCTCCGTCACGTCCATTGTGACCGTTACGGGAACACTGGGGGCTCTATTACTATCTAGGAGCAATATGTGGGCACTTTTCTAGGGCACTTACACAGGGCATTAATATTTTCTAGGGGGCAATTTTACCATCTAGAGAACAGAAAGGAGGCATTTTAGGGTGTAATGGTGGCATTTTTAGTTTTAATGGTGGCATTAATATGTGGGGGGCACAGTAGTGGCATAATTATGTGGGGGGCACAGTGGTGGCATTATGTGGGGGCACAGTGGTGGCATTATGTAGGGGCACAGTGGTGGCATTATGTGGGGACACAGTGGTGGCATTATGTGGGGACACAGTGGTGGCATTATGTGGGGACACAGTGGTGGCATTATGTGGGGACACAGTGGTGGCATTATGTGGGGACACAGTGGTGGCATTATGTGGGGACACAGTGGTGGCATTATGTGGGGACACAGTGGTGGCATTATGTGGGGGCACAGTGGTGGCATTACTATGTGGGGGGCACAGTGGTGGCATTACTATGTGGGGGGCACAGTGGTGGCATTATGTGGGGGGCACAGTGGTGGCATTATGTGGGGGACACAGTGGGGGCATTATGTGGAGGCACAGTGGTGGGATTACAATGGGGGGCACAGTAGGGGCATTATTATGTGGAGGCTCAGTGGGTGCATTATTATGTGGGGGGCACAGTGGTGGCATTACTATGTGGGGTCACAGTGGGGGCATTATTATGTGGAGGCACAGTGGTGGCATTATGTGGGGACACAGTGGTGGCATTATGTGGGGACACAGTGGTGGCATTATGTGGGGTCACAGTGGTGGCATTATGTGGGGTCACAGTGGTGGCATTATGTGGGGACACAGTGGTGGCATTATGTGGGGACACAGTGGTGGCATTATGTGGGGGGCACAGTGGTGGCATTATGTGGGGACACAGTGGTGGCATTACTATGTGGGGGGTACAGTGGTGGCATTACTATGTGGGGGGCACAGTGGGGGCATTATGTGGAGGCACAGTGGGGGCATTATTATGTGGAGGCTCAGTGGTGGCATTATGTGGAGGCACAGTGGTGGCATTATGTGGAGGCACAGTGGGGGCATTATGTGGGGGGCATAGTGGGGGCATTATGTGGGGGGCACAGTGGTGGGATTACAATGGGGGGCACAGTGGTGGCATTATGTGGAGGCACAGTGGGGGCATTATTATGTGGGGGCACAGTGGTGGCATCATTATGTGGGAGGCACAGTGGGGGCATTATTATGTGGGGGCACAGTGGTGGCATTATTATGTGTGGCAGTAAGAGGAGTCGGTTTTTGTGCACACAGCAGGTGCAGTAATAGGGACACACACGGCAGCAGCGGCTCAGTATTGGGGTGACGGCAGGATGAGTTTGTGCAGGTTGGGATTAGATGGGGACGGGGACGGAAGTGTGAGGAGTCAAATGTGTCTTTGTTGTAATTTCTGTAGATGAGTTGTGGCTGGAAGAAGTTGTAATGTCGGTCTGGGCCAGATGGAAAACACAGACACAGAAAAGGTGAACAACTCCATCCGAAAAAACGTCAGCAGTAAGTCACCATCTATAACTGTACTGTGATCTCTTGTATGTGCTGCAGCACCGATATCTACCACTATATAGTCACCATATAGCGGTAATATCAGTGTCATCTGCCGAGGTTCCACTATACCCACGATTAGTCTGCGCCACCGTAGTTATCATGGTTACCTGGTAAGGGGCCCACTCAGATATTTTGCCTTCCCTGAGCTGAAACCCTAGCTACGCCACTGGTAAGAACGCACTTTGCTTTTTACCTGCTTTTTCAACTGCAGCGTTTAATGCCAAAATGGATGTGTTCTCCTTTTCAAGCAAAGTCTATGGGAATTTGGGTTTCTTGTCCGCACTATGCTGTTCAAACTGCAGCCTTTTTGTTGCAGAACTTTATAGTCAAAAACTCAGCTTTGCAGTGCAAAACCCAAATGGCAAAAACAATTGTTGTTTTTGCCATTTGGGTTTTGCACTGCAAAGCTGAGTTTTTGCCCAAATTTCTGCCACAAAAAGGCTGCAGTTTGAACTGCATAGTGCGGACAAGAAACCCAAATTCCCATAGACTTTGTTTGAAGTTCAGTGCTGAACCCCTGCAAGAAATACCATTATCACAAACAATATCAATATCTAATGACAAAGATACTGAACAATAACATCACAAAATATTGTCAGTGACAACACCAATATCAAATGATGAAAATATCGCACAATAGCAATATCCCTATGTAGATTCTAGGGGAAAGCTCAGCGACAAAAGTGTATAAAAATAAATTATATTATATCCCGAATCTAAGGTGCAGAATAAAACTGATAAAACGAATCACAAAATAATCACCAATAACAAAATAATCACCGATCAGAATACTCTAAACCCAATGATTAGCAATGATGGAGAGCCATTGATATAGTTACCGGCCAGGACTAAGGTCCTTCTCTCCTTTCCAGGGATTCCTCTGCTATGGTCTCCTCTCTGGAGATGTCTTCTCCTCTCCTTCCTTTTGTCTCTCCTCCTCCTGTGTCAGGTTTGGGATTTTATACCCCATCTGTGACATCAGCTGTACATCTCCCCCACCAACCTGGAGACACTATGTCTCACCTTGTGAACAAAGAACTGTACTCATCAATCTGGTCTTTCCCTACAATCTGCTGTTAAAGGATAACGACATCTTGAATGTTCTTTGTTGACCCTGTATTTAAATCACATGGAGACACCTTGGCTGGGTGCTATCAGCCCCTAATTGTAGGAATTCAATGGGAATTTCTTGTGGACTCAGAGCCTTTCTACTTTAAGATGCCACAAGCATTCATATGGAGCATCCTGATTACTACATCTTAAAGTACCGTCACACTTTAGCGACTCAGCAGCGATCCCACCAGCGATCTGACCTGGTCAGGATCCCTGCTGCGTCGCAACATGGTCGCTGGTGAGCTGTCAATCAGGCAGATCTCACCAGTGACCAGCCCCCAGCCAGCAGCGACGTGGAAGCGATGCTGCGCTTGCAGGGAGCCAGTGTCTGGAAGCTGCGGACACTGGTAACCACGGTAAACATCGGGTAACCAAGCGCTTGTTACCCGATATTTACCTTGGTTACCAGCGCACACCGCTTAGCGCTGGCTCCCTGCACTCCTAGCCAGAGTACACATTGGGTTAATTACCCGATGTGTACTCCGGCTACATGTGCAGGCAGCAGGGAGCCGGCATTGGCAGCGTGAGAGCGGCGGACGCTAGTAACTAAGGTAAGTATCGGGTAACCAAGGAAAGGGCTTCCTTGGTTACCCGATATTTACCTTGGTTACAGCTTACCGCATGCTGCCAGACGCCGGCTCCCTGCTCCCTGCACATTCAGATCTTTGCTCTCTCGCTGTCACACAGCGATGTGTGCTTCACAGCGGGATAGCAAAGACCAAAAAATGAACCAGCACTGTGTGTAACGAGCAGCGATCTCGCAGCAGGGGCCAGATCGCTGCCCAGTGTCACACTCAGCGAGATCGCTAATGAGGTCACTGCTGCGTGACAAAAACCGTGACTCAGCAGCGATCTCGATAGCGATCTCGCTATGTGTGAAGCACCCTTAATGTCCCATAAGAAAATGACCAAACTTTTTCCAGTGCAAACACTGGATGCCCCTTCTGAAGAAGCAAGACTGTGAAATGTGTGTCTAGGGCAGTGATGGCAAACCTATGGCACGCGCGCTGTGTCCTCATCCTGCCGCTTTGAACTGCTCGTGTGGTTGCGCCGGCAGTTCAAAGCTGTGTTGGAGCGGAGGAGACATTTCTCCTCGCTCTGACACTCCTCCTCCTAGGCTGCAGGTCTGTTGCCTAGGAGACGGAGGAGCGTCAGTGAGCGGCGCCGGCGTAATGACGTCTTCTGGCCGCATGGGAACTGAGGACCCAGCGGCGCGCAGCGGTGGAGCGTGTGCTGGAAGGTGAGTTGTGTGTTGTTTTGTCTTTTTTTTGTTTGTTTTTTTTAAATAACTCGTGTGCGGCTGTGCCAAGGTGGGGATGGGGGGCCAGTGGCAGCATGGGGGGGGGAGAACATGCATGCCAGCATGGGGGGGAAACATGCATGCCAGCATGGGGGGGGAAACATGCATGCCAGCATGGGGGGGGGGGGACATGCATGCCAGCATGGGGGGGGACATGCATGCCAGCATGGGGGGGGGAACATGCATGCCAGCATGGGGGGGGGACATGCATGCCAGCATGGAGGGGGCGGACATGCATGCCAGCATGGGGGGGGGGACATGCATGCCAGCATCGGGGGAAACATGCATGCCAGCATCGGGGGGAAACATGCATGCCAGCATCGGGGGGGAAACATGCATGCCAGCATGGGGGGGGGACATGCATGCCAGCATGGGGGGGAAACATGCATGCCAGCATCGGGGGGAAACATGCATGCCAGCATCGGGGGGGAAACATGCATGCCAGCATGGGGGGGGGGGGACATGCATGCCAGCAAGGGGGGGGGGACATGCATGCCAGCATGGAGGGGGGGACATGCATGCCAGCATGGGGGGGGACATGCATGCCAGCATCGGGGGAAACATGCATGCCAGCATCGGGGGGAAACATGCATGCCAGCATCGGGGGGAAACATGCATGCCAGCATCGGGGGGAAACATGCATGCAAGCATGGGGGGGGGGAACATACATGCCAGCATTGGGGGGGAACATACAGGCCAGTATGGGGGGAAACATACAGGCCAGCATGGGGGGGAGAACATACATGCCAGCAATGGGGGGGGACATGCATGCCAGCATGGGGGGGGACATGCATGCCAGCATGGGGGGGACTTGCATGCCAGCATGGGGGGTGGCATGCATGCCAGCATGGGGGGGGGGGCATGCCAGCAATGGGGGGGGCATGCATGCCAGCATGGGGGGGGACATGTGACGCCCTGGACTATCCAGGTCGTCCCAGGTAGTCACACACATAACATCACACCCCTTCCAGTTAGGTAACACCAGTCAAACATAGAAAACCTTGTCACCACCCTCCAGGTTTGATGTCCACACCAGGGTGGAGCCAGGCCGTTGGCTCCACCCACCAAGGAGTTCACAGGCCTGGAGGTGGGAACCTAAGTAGTCAAGTTCAAGTGAGTAGAGAGAGGAGTTCTGGTAGTGAAGGAGGGAGGTTGTGTCCAGAAGAAGACCTGTGCTCAGGCCTGCCACAGACTACTCCGGTGGCTGGGTTGGAGCCCAGTCACCACTGGCAAGGAGGCAGACGGCAGTGGCCGCCTGCAGGAGACCGGGAATACGACCGGTGGAACCGTAAGGGACCGGGGCAGGGTAGTGGCCCGCCGGAACCAAACCGGGGAGCCAACTGGATACCGGAGCACCAGGCAGGGTACTCAGACCCGGAACTAGGCTAAAAGCCACCACCATAGTCAAATCAACTGATTGCAGTCTGGACCTCAGGGGTTCATTCCCACCTAAGCCCCGATTGAAGGCAACAGCCCAACCATTCCGGATAAGTGCCACCGCCAAAGGCAAGAGATCCAAAGGGCCAGCGTCTGCGGGCAAACGGGCTCCTACGACACTTATACGCCGGGGAGCGAACTACCGGTGCCTAGGCACAGGAGTCAAGATTCACACACAGGTGCAGGAGAAAGGCGGACATTGCCAACTTAACTGGGAAAGCTGCAGCCGGCTGCGGGCCCCGTTCATCACTCCGTTTGGTTTGGTTTACCAGCGACTCCAGTGTCTTGTGTCAGAGTGATTACACCAGTGCTAACCGACACCGCGCCGCGCTGCACTGCAACCCTTCGCCCTGCACCCCGGCCCTCGCCAACCGGGACCAACACCCCCTGCCCACGGAGGGGTCAACACCTAGCTGCGCCACTACACTGCTCCCGGGAGTCCCCGCACCTTCACCGCAGCGGTGGTGTCCACAATCCGTGGGTGGCGTCACGAACTATCATTCCCAAACCGTACACACACACACACACACCCCCGGCGCATAGTGCCAACCCCCTTGCAGAGCGACGTGCCCCCCGGGTCCGTGAGAGGCTCAAGCCACCGCCCGCAGTACACGAGCACGGATCCAAGCGGCTCGGCGGCCGCAGCCGAGCCCGCGGGGTGGTACACATGCATGCCAGCATGGGGGGGGAGAACATACATGCCAGCATGGGAGGGGAACATACATGCCAGCATGGGAGGGGAACATACATGCCAGCATGGGGGGGGACATACATGCCAGCATGGGGGGGGAGAACACACATGCCAGCATGGGGGGGAAACCTACATGCCAGCATGGAGGGAAACATGCATGCCAGCATGGGGTGGGGGACACATGCCAGCATGGGGGGGGGGAACGCACATGCCAGCATGGGGGGGGGGAGAACACACATGCCAGCATGGGGGGAAACATACATGCCAGCATGGAGGGAAACATGCATGCCAGCATGGGGGGGGGGCGCACATGCCAGCATTGGGGGGGGAACGCACATGCCAGCATGGGGGGGAAACATACATGCCAGCATGGAGGGAAACATGCATGTCAGCATGGGGGGGGGGGACACATGCATGCCAGCATGGGGGGGGGACACACATGCCAGCATGGGGGGGGGAAACACGCATGCCAGCATGGGGGGTGAAACATGCGCGCCAGCATGGGGGGGCAAACATGCATGCCAGCAGGGCCGCCATCAGGGCATTACTACTGTGACTCCTTTAGGGGTCCCGGTGAGCAGAAGCCAGGAGGGGGGCCCCGCTGACAGCCCGGACCCCTCCCCTTTCATTCGTCTGCTCACCGGGCCCCAAGGGCAGGGGCCACTATTAGAGCAATGAGGGGGGCCCGGGTCGCTCATAGAGAGCTGCCACCTCTCTTCCTGCTTTGCAGAGCAGGACAGGAAAGGAAACGTACCGAACAACAACGGAGGCTGCAGGAGCAGAGAAGGTGAAGGACCTGTAAATTAAGGACCTTCCATGTCAGCTGACTAATCATGTGCCTGATCTCATGATAGGAAAAGTGACTGGAAGTTCTGCAGCCTCCGTGCAGATCCCAGTGTCTCATCTCCGGCTGTGCACCATCTGGAAATGCAAGATGAGGTCATGTATAGTGTGTGTAGAGAAATTTGCCTGTTGTAGGGTTGTGTGTGTGTATATGTGTACAGGCTGTGTGTAATATGGGGTGCTGCAGCCTGTGTATGTATGTGTACAGGCTGTGTGTAATATGGGGTGCTGCCGCCTGTGTGTATATGTGTACAGGCTGTGTGTAATATGGGGTGCTGCAGCCTGTTTGTATATGTGTACAGGCTGTGTGTAATATGGGGTGCTGCAGCCTGTGTGTATATGTGTACAGGCTGTGTGTAATATGGGGTGCTGCATCCTGTGTGTATATGTGTACAGGCTGTGTGTAATATGGGGTGCTGCAGCCTGTGTGTATATGTGTACAGGCTGTGTGTAATATGGGGTGCTGCAGCCTGTGTGTGTATGTGTACAGGCTGTGTGTAATATGGGGTGCTGCAGCCTGTGTGTGTATATGTGTACAGGCTGTGTGTAATATGGGGTGCTGCAGCCTGTGTGTATATGTGTACAGGCTGTGTGTAATATGGGGTGCTGCCGCCTGTGTATGTGTACAGGCTGTGTGTAATATGGGGTGCTGCAGCCTGTGTGTATATGTGTACAGGCTGTGTGTAATATGGGGTGCTGCAGCCTGTGTGTATATGTGTACAGGCTGTGTGTAATATGGGGTGCTGCCGCCTGTGTATGTGTACAGGCTGTGTGTAATATGGGGTGCTGCAGCCTGTGTGTATATGTGTACAGGCTGTGTGTAATATGGGGTGCTGCAGCCTGTGTGTATATGTGTACAGGCTGTGTAATATGGGGTGCTGCCGCCTGTGTATGTGTACAGGCTGTGTGTAATATGGGGTGCTGCAGCCTGTGTGTATATGTGTACAGGCTGTGTGTAATATGGGGTGCTGCAGCCTGTGTGTATATGTGTACAGGCTGTGTGTAATATGGGGTGCTGCAGCCTGTGTGTATATGTGTACAGGCTGTGTGTAATATGGGGTGCTGCCGCCTGTGTATGTATATGTGTACAGGCTGTGTGTAATATGGGGTGCTGCAGCCTGTGTATGTGTACAGGCTGTGTGTAATATGGGGTGCTGCAGCCTGTGTATGTGTATAGGCTCTGTAATATGGGGTGCTGCAACCTGTTTATGTATATGTGTACAGGCTGTGTGTAATATGGGGTGCTGCCGCCTGTGTATGTGTACAGGCTCTGTAATATGGGGTGCTGCAACCTGTTTATGTATATGTGTAAAGGCTGTGTGTAATATGGGGTGCTGCAGCCTGTGTGTGTATGTGTACAGGCTGTGTGTAATATGGGGTGCTGCAACCTGTTTATGTATATGTGTACAGGCTGTGTGTAATATGGGGTGCTGCCGCCTGTGTATGTATATGTGTACAGACTGTGTGTAATATGGGGTGCTGCAGCCTGTGTGTATATGTGTACAGGCTGTGTGTAATATGGGGTGCTGCAACCTGTTTATGTATATGTGTACAGGCTGTGTGTAATATGGGGTGCTGCCGCCTGTGTATGTATATGTGTACAGGCTGTGTGTAATATGGGGTGCTGCATCCTGTGTGTATATGTGTACAGACTGTGTGTAATATGGGGTGCTGCAGCCTGTGTGTATATGTGTACAGGCTGTGTGTAATATGGGGTGCTGCAACCTGTTTATGTATATGTGTACAGGCTGTGTGTAATATGGGGTGCTGCCGCCTGTGTATGTATATGTGTACAGGCTGTGTGTAATATGGGGTGCTGCAACCTGTTTATGTATATGTGTACAGGCTGTGTGTAATATGGGGTGCTGCCGCCTGTGTATGTATATGTGTACAGGCTGTGTGTAATATGGGGTGCTGCAGCCTGTGTATGTATATGTGTACAGGCTGTGTGTAATATGGGGTGCTGCAACCTGTGTATGTATATGTGTACAGGCTGTGTGTAATATGGGGTGCTGCAACCTGTTTATGTATATGTGTACAGGCTGTGTGTAATATGGGGTACTGCAGCCTGTGTATGTATATGTGTACAGGCTGTGTGTAATATGGGGTGCTGCAGCCTGTGTGTATATGTGTACAGGCTGTGTGTAATATGGGGTGCTGCAACCTGTTTATGTATATGTGTACAGGCTGTGTGTAATATGGGGTGCTGCAACCTGTGTATGTATATGTGTACAGGCTGTGTGTAATATGGGGTGCTGCCGCCTGTGTATGTATATGTGTACAGGCTGTGTGTAATATGGGGTGCTGCAGCCTGTGTATGTATATGTGTACAGGCTGTGTGTAATATGGGGTGCTGCCGCCTGTGTATGTATATGTGTACAGGCTGTGTGTAATATGGGGTGCTGCAGCCTGTGTATGTATATGTGTACAGGCTGTGTGTAATATGGGGTGCTGCCGCCTGTGTATGTATATGTGTACAGGCTGTGTGTAATATGGGGTACTGCAGTGTTGGAAGCCAACATGGACAATGTATGTATCATAACGAATTACTGGACTCCATATTGTATCTATCAGCTACCAATATTACCAGGACTGTACATCAAAAGAATCGGCCATGTACAGTGAAGAGTTTCATGGCCATTGAAGAGGCAAGAAGGCCATTGTGTGTTCTGTGATGAACTGACCTTTGTCCTATCAACATGATAAAGGTTGCATCTTCACGTGAATTGAACATAGTGCCTTTAGCCTCTTGGAAGATACACAACACCTGTGGTATTCATGAATTGAATGTCCTGTTTATAGCCTATTAAAATGGATATTGGTAAACAATCCCTTGTTCAAGTGGAATACAAGCCATTGTACTGGAGATGGACATCAGGTCTCCAACCTGAATGGAGTGTAAATCTGTCCTCAGGCTTTGTGATATGAAAGACCTTTGCTACATACCAGGACACTATCCACAGGATCCACAGGTTTGTCAAGACTCCTCTTAATCCTTTAACAAATTGACCTCGGAGAGCCACCTTCAGGAGAGCATTGACATCAACAGCCATATGCACGTTCCTGGACAACTCAAAAGACTGTGACCTGATTGGATGCTACTAATATGTGGAGGTGTTACAGGGATGGGCACTGTATGGGCCATGTGTGATTGTGTGTCTGATATAAAGGTATCCTACCAAGCTAGTCAGTCTATCCACTTCCCATCTTCCACCACCCTTTCCCATTACCTTTCCCCTTTCATTGTACCCTTTTCCCTTAGTTAGGTTTCCCTTATATATGTCATTGTAAATTCCCTATTTGTAATAAATCCCCTTTTAAAGATCCAGTAGTTCTTGTTAATTACGATTAACTGGCACCCCAAAACACAGCAGATTTCTACATGCAGCCTGTGTATGTGTACAGGCTGTGTGTAATATGGGGTGCTGCAGCCTGCGTGTATATGTGTACAGGCTGTGTGTAATATGGGGTACTGCAGCCTGTGTATGTGTACAGGCTGTGTGTAATATGGGGTGCTGCATCCTGTGTGTATATGTGTACAGGCTCTGTAATATGGGGTGCTGCAACCTGTTTATGTATATGTGTACAGGCTGTGTGTAATATGGGGTGCTGCAGCCTGCGTGTATATGTGTACAGGCTGTGTGTAATATGGGGTGCTGCCGCCTGTGTATGTGTACAGGCTCTGTAATATGGGGTGCTGCAACCTGTTTATGTATATGTGTACAGGCTGTGTGTAATATGGGGTGCTGCAGCCTGTGTATGTATATGTGTACAGGCTGTGTGTAATATGGGGTGCTGCAGCCTGTGTGTATATGTGTACAGGCTGTGTGTAATATGGGGTGCTGCAGCCTGTGTATGTATATGTGTACAGGCTGTGTGTAATATGGGGTGCTGCAGCCTGTGTATGTATATGTGTACAGGCTGTGTGTAATATGGGGTGCTGCAGCCTGTGTGTATATGTGTACAGGCTGTGTGTAATATGGGGTGCTGCAGCCTGTGTGTGTGTGTGTGTATATGTATATGTATATATATATATATATATATATATATATATATATATATATATATATATATACACAGTGCCTACAAGTAGTAATCAACCCCCTGCAGATTTAGAGGTTTGATAAGATGCAAATAAGTTAGAGCCTGCAAACTTCAAACAAGAGCAGGATTTATTAACAGATGCATAAATCTTACAAACCAACAAGTTATGTTGCTCAGTTAAATTTTAATACATTTTCAACATAAAAGTGTGGGTCAATTATTATTCAACCCCTAGGTTTAATATTTTGTGGAATAACCCTTGTTTGCAATTACAGCTAATAATCGTCTTTTATAAGACCTGATCAGGCCGGCACAGGTCTCTGGAGTTATCTTGGCCCACTCCTCCATGCAGATCTTCTCCAAGTTATCTAGGTTCTTTGGGTGTCTCATGTGGACTTTAATCTTGAGCTCCTTCCACAAGTTTTCAATTGGGTTAAGGTCAGGAGACTGACTAGGCCACTGCAACACCTTGATTTTTTCCCTCTTGAACCAGGCCTTGGTTTTCTTGGCTGTGTGCTTTGGGTCGTTGTCTTGTTGGAAGATGAAATGACGACCCATCTTAAGATCCTTGATGGAGGAGCGGAGGTTCTTGGCCAAAATCTCCAGTTAAGGCCGTGCTATCCATCTTCCCATGGATGCGGACCAGATGGCCAGGCCCCTTGGCTGAGAAACAGCCCCACAGCATGATGCTGCCACCACCATGCTTGACTGTAGGGATGGTATTCTTGGGGTCGTATGCAGTGCCATCCAGTCTCCAAACGTCACGTGTGTGGTTGGCACCAAAGATCTCGATCTTGGTCTCATCAGACCAGAGAACCTTGAACCAGTCTGTCTCAGAGTCCTCCAAGTGATCATGAGCAAACTGTAGACGAGCCTTGACATGACGCTTTGAAAGTAAAGGTACCTTACGGGCTCGTCTGGAACGGAGACCATTGCGGTGGAGTACGTTACTTATGGTATTGACTGAAACCAATGTCCCCACTGCCATGAGATTTTCCCGGAGCTCCTTCCTTGTTGTCCTTGGGTTAGCCTTGACTCTTCGGACAAGCCTGGCCTCGGCACGGGTGGAAACTTTCAAAGGCTGTCCAGGCCGTGGAAGGCTAACAGTAGTTCCATAAGCCTTCCACTTCCGGATGATGCTCCCAACAGTGGAGACAGGTAGGCCCAACTCCTTGGAAAGGGTTTTGTACCCCTTGCCAGCCTTGTGACCCTCCACGATCTTGTCTCTGATGGCCTTGGAATGCTCCTTTGTCTTTCCCATGTTGACCAAGTATGAGTGCTGTTCACAAGTTTGGGGAGGGTCTTAATTAGTCAGAAAAGGCTGGAAAAAGAGATAATTAATCCAAACATGTGAAGCTCATTGTTCTTTGTGCCTGAAATACTTCTTAATACTTTAGGGGAACCAAACAGAATTCTGGTGGATTGAGGGGTTGAATAATAAATGACACTCTGAATAAACTTTTCACAATTTAAAAAAAAAATAAAAAAAGAAATAACATTCTTTTTTGCTGCAGTGCATTTCACACTTCCAGGCTGATCTACAGTCCAAATGTCACAATGCCAAGTTAATTCCGAATGTGTAAACCTGCTAAATCTGCAGGGGGTTGAATACTACTTGTAGGCACTGTATATATATATATATATATATATATATATATATATATATATATATATATATATATGTGTGTGTGTGTACAGGATGTGTAATACGGGGGTTGCTGCGGGCTGTGTGTGTATATGTGTAGAGGCTGTGTGTGATATGGGGGTGGCGCTGGCTGTGTGTGATATGGGGGTGGCGCTGGCTGTGTGTGATGTGGGGGTGCGTGTGCGTGTGTGTACAGGCTGTGTGAGGTAGGAGGGGCAGGGCGTGTGTGATATGTATGTGTATATTAGTTTTTCAAAGAGTGGCGGCAGGACTGTGCAAGGTTTGAGGGGTGGAGGCGGAGCTGGGGTGGAGCCTGGGCGGAGTCTCAAGGGGGCCCGAAAATTTTGCCAGTATGGGGCCCTGAAATTCCTAGTGGCGGTCCTGCATGCCAGCATGTGGGGGAAACATGCATGCCAGCATGGGGGGGACATGCATGCCAGCATGGGGGGGACATGCATGCCAGCATGGGGGAGGGAACACACATGCCAGCATGGGGGGAAAACATGCATACCAGCATGGGGGGGAAACACACATGCCAGCATGGGGGGAAAACATGCATACCAGCATGGGGGGGAAACATGCATGCCAGCATGGGGGGGAAACATGCATGCCAGCATGGGGGGGGCATGCATGCCAGCATGGGGGGGGGGGGACATGCATGCCAGCATGGGGGGGGACATGCATGCCAGCATGGGGGGGGGCATGCATGCCAGCATGGGGGGGAAACATGCATGCCATCATAGGGGGAAACATGCATGCCTGCATGGGGGGGAGAACACGCATGCCAGCATGGGGGGGAACACACATGCCAGCATGGGGGGAGAACACGCATGGGGGGAAACACGCATGCCAGTATGGGGGGGAAACACGCATGCCAGCATGGGGTGGAAACACGCATGCCAGCATGGGGGGGGAGAACACGCATGCCAGCATGGGGGGGGGAGAACACGCATGCCAGCATGGGGGGGGGGACACGCATGCCAGCATAAGGGGGGAAACACGCATGCCAGCATGGGTGGGAAAACACGCATGCCAGCATGGGGGGGAGAACATACATGCAGCATGGGAGGTAAACATGCATGCCAGCATGGGGAAAGCATGCATGCCAGGATGTGGGGGAAAATGATTGATTGCTCTCAGTGAGAATTCCTCCATCCTGGCATCTATCTTTTCCCCATCCTGGCATGCATGTTTCCTCCTTCCTGGCATGCATGTTTCCTCCTTCCTGGCATGCATGTTTCCCCACATCCTTAGTTAAAAGAAAAAGGTTTTAGTACCGTGTTAGCCAGTTGAAAAATGATTGATTGCTCTCAGTGAGAGAAACAAAATTAAAATTTTGTAGTTGTGATACCTTTTAATGGCTAACTAAAATAAAATATATGATGTTATAAAGCAAGCTTTTGAGACATCTCAGGTCTCTTCCTCAGGCATGGTATGACAAAATATCTGAAGAAACACAAATATATACACAAAACAGGGCAGAGAGATGCATAGTAAAAGGACATTTAAATAAACAAACACTGACTTGGAAAGTGAATCCTTAATTAGCTTTGATTAGTGGTGAGAGTTTTATTGTCCCAATATCCATGCAGGATCAGAGGCATGGTGCCCTAGCAGTCTCTGGAGCAGACCTCTCAGATTTTGTAATGGGTCATAAATCCTTCTGACAAGTTGAGTCCTGTGTCCACAGACTTAAAGGGGTTATCCGGCTTCTTTGACTTTTTTTTTTATTTCCCTATTGGGCTACATTGGGGCAGGTAAGTAGATAAAGACCACTTACCTGCCCTGCTGTCAGCCCCTCTCCCCCGGCTCAGAGCGGTCATGTGACCGCTCCTGCCGCGATTTTGCTGCTTCCGGTCATTTCATGTCAACATGGACAGGGCCATGTTGACATGCAAATGTGGAACAGCATGTTGCCGCCCTGCTGGGCTGTACAGTACGAGGAGTCCCCGCCCCCTTCCCTGCACCCTCCCACACATTCCCCCGCACCTCTTTTACCCTCCAGTAACCTCCCCCTGCACTGCTGTGAGGTTTGTGACCTGGGGGAGGGGCCTGGCGGCGGCTGCCGTGGTGTCAGCGCCAGCACCAGGCCCCCTGCCCAGGATTGCACATTCAAATGTACCGGCATCACAGATCACAGATCACCGATGCCGGTACATTTGAAAGTGCTGATGAGAAGCAGCGCAGCGCTGCTTCTCATCACTGTCCCTCCCGCTGTCTGTGCTCTCTTCAGCACAGCGGTGACGTCACCACTGTGCTGATATGTCTAGAGCACAGACAGCTGGCGAACATGCAGGAGCGGCGGGGACCGAGGACGGGTGAGTATGCACTCCCTACATGTGTTCCCTATGGGGGGGGGGTGCGCAGAGCCATATGTGCGCGTGTGCAGAGCCATATGTGCGCGTGTGCAGAGCCATATGTGCGCGTGTGCAGAGCCATATGTGTGCGTGTGCAGAGCCATATGTGTGCGTGTGCAGAGCCATATGTGTGCTTGTGCAGAGCCATATGTGTGCAGTACAGAACCATATGTGTGCGTGTGCGGTGCAGAGCCATATGTGTGCGGTGCAGAGCCATATGTGTGCGTGTGTGGTGCAGAGCCATATGTGTGCGGTGCAGAGCATACGTGTTCGTGTGCAGAGCCATATGTGTGCGTGTGCGGTACAGAGCCATATGTGTGCGTGTGCGGTGCAGAGCCATATGTGTGCGTGTGCGGTGCAGAGCCATATGTGTGCGTGTGCGGTACAGAGCCATATGTGTGCGTGTGCGGTACAGAGCTATATGTGTGCGGTACAGAGCCATATGTGTGCGGTGCAGAGCATATGTGTGCGGTGCAGAGCCATATGTGTGCGGTGCAGAGCATACGTGTGCGGTGCAGAGCCATATGTGTGCGTGTGCAGAGCCATATGTGTGTGGTGCAGAGCCATATGTGTGCGTGTGCAGAGCCATATGTGTGTGGTGCAGAGCCATATGTGTGCGGTGCAGAGCCATATGTGTGTGTGTGCGGTGCAGAGCCCGATGTGGGGCTGTTATTTGCAATGCTGTAGTGATACCAGGTCAGGTGCTGGGGAAGAATACTGACAGGGAATGTGTGTGCAGGGGCGGGCAGAGGGCGAGGCTGGACACTGGGGTGGGTGGTGCCAGCTCTGACTGAGGTTTTGCACAGGAAGTGGTCATGTTTGCTCGATCTGAATGTAAACAAGGAGCTGCAGAGAATAAAGGGATAATTCAAGACGAACAAAAGTTAGAAAACAAAAAAAACAATGTAGGTGGGATTTATATGACAATACAGCACAGATAAACTCAAAAATTTTTGTTAAGCTAATGTCGGACAACCCCTTTAAACATTGTGATGAATTTGTTTTGCCAGACCCTGCGATGGCTCTGTGATCTGAAGTTGCCTTTTAATATGACAACTTTTATGTGGTTTATGTTGTGTCCTGGAGCACAGAAATGTTTGGCCACAGGTAAATGGATTTTTTTGTCTATAATTGTGTGGCGGTGAGATCTCATCCATGCTCTCAGTCTCTGTCCTGTTTCTCCAACATAGAGGCCCCCAATAGGACATATAGTGCACAGGATTAAGTACACCACGTTGGAAGGAACACCACGTAGGATACATTCTGGTATCCTCCATTTTGAGTTAAAAGAAAAAGGTTTTAATACCGTGTTAGCCAGTTGAAAAGTGACGCCATAGTTCTCCTGAATACAACGGACTACATTAAAGAAGCAAACAGACAACTGACGGAAATACAGTACTACACCAGACTGGATGATGACCCAACCCCAAAATATATGAAGGAGTTGAAAAAAGTCATCAGATGTCTGGGTACAGATTCCACAAACCTTCTGGACCTAATATCTGAGCATCCAAGGATGGTAGTTTTCTATATGCTACCCAAGATTCATAAACCAGGTAACCCAGGGAGGCCGATCATCACAGGGGTGGGAACGCTCACTGAAAAAAATCTCTGGGTGGGTAGAAAATGTCCTTAAGCCACTGGTAAGGAAGACCGCCAGCTATATACAGGACACCACTGACCTTTTAAAAAAGCTATCTACAATAGGTCCTCTACCCGAGAGTACCATCTTAGCCACCATGGATGTGGAATACTTATACTCTAAAACCCAAATGAAGATGGACTAACCGCCTGCCAAATGTTTCTTGAAGCTCATGGGATCCCTTCTGAGTCTGTATTAAGACTCACCAGATTCATCCTCACACACAACTTTTTCTCTTTTGGGGTGGCGCTATATCTACAACGCACAGGAACTGCTATAGGAAGCAAAATGGCACCACAGTATGCCAACCTTTTCATGACTAAACTGGAAAATAACTTTTTAGCATCCTGCAACCTCAAACCATTGGTCTATTTTCGTTTCATCGATGACATCTTAATAATTTGGCCTGAATCGGAGCAAGAGCTTCTAAAATTCCATGAAAAATTCAATGCATTTCATCCAACCATAAACTTGACATTGGACCACTCAAAAACAGAAATCAACTTCTTGGATACCACCAAAAAAAATTCAAAATGGCTAAATTCAGACATCAGTGTATCGGAAGCCTATTGACCGTCCCACATACCTCTCATGGGACAGTTTCCATCCCAAACACATGAAAAAGTCCATTGTCTACAGCCAGGCCCTCAGATATAATCGTATCTATTCCAGGCCAGCAGACAGGGATGAACACTTAACCCGTCTTAAAAAGACATTTTTAAACCAAGGCTACCACCCCACCTCCATTGATGATCAGATCATTAGAGCCACAAGGACCCCTAGAAGTGAACTGCTTCTGTACCGCCCAGCGGGCTTGGCTGCGACCGTCGAGCCGCTCGGATCTGTACTCGTACGGTGGGTGGCTGGAGCTCCTCACGGACCCGGGGGTCACGACGCTCTGCAAGGGGGTTGGCGCTACACGCAGGGACTTCGGTGGGGAGTTCCACGGTTAGGGCCGCGGTCGTTTGTAAGGGATGGAAGTTCGTGACGCCACCCACGGTTGTGGTGAATGAATGGACACCACCGCTGCCGTTAATTAGGCCTCCCGGGGACGGTGTTGCGCAGCTTGGTGTTGACCCCTCCTTGGTAGGGGAGTGATGGTCCCGGGGGCCCGAGGGAGGTGCCGAGGCATGGGGACAGGTACGGGCTGGATGCTGGTGCGGTGCGCGGCCTGAAGGCACTGGTGTACTCACTATGACACAATACACTGGAGTCTCTGGTAAACCAAACGGGATGATGAACGGGGCCCGCAGCCGGCTTCAGCTTCTCCCTTAACAGGTTGGTGGTTTCCGCCTTTCTCCTGCACCTCTTTGTGTGAATGTTTTGACTCCTATGCCTAAGCAACGGTAGTCCGCTCCCCGGCTTGCTCGTTGTCGGTGGAGCCCTGTTTGCCCGCAGACGCTGGCCCTTTGGGTCTCTATGCCTTGGCGGTGGCTTTACCCTAATGGTTTGGCTGTTGTCTTCTAACGGGTCTTGTGTGGGAAAGGTCCTTAAGTCCTGTCCTCAATCAGTTGATTTGACTTGGCCCTGTCGGTTCGGGGCTTTGTACTGGGTCTGAGTACCCCTCCTGGTGCTCCGGTTTCCAATCGGTTCCCCGGTTCGGTACCAGCGGGCCACCACCCGTCCCCGATCCCTACAGTTCCACCGGCTGTAATCCCAGCTCCTGCAGGCGGCCACCACCGTCTGCCTCCTTCCCAGAGGTGACTGGGCTCCAACCCAGACACCTGAGTAGACTCTTGGCAGGCCTGGTCACAGGTCTGCCCTTGAACTCGACCTCTCTCCTTCACTGTCAAGACTAGACTACTACACTGAACTTGTGTCTTTTTCCCGCCTCCAGGCCTGTGAACTCCTCGGTGGGCGGAGCCCACCGCCTGGCTCCGCCCCCTGGTGTGGACATCAAACCTGGAGGGTGGTGACAAGGTTTTTAAGTTTGGCTGCTGTCACCTTTTTAGGGAGGGTGTGTGTGCGCATGGGACTACCTGGGACGACCTGACTAGTCCAGGGCGTTACACTTCAATACAAACAAAAAGAGGAAAATAGTCGATTACCTCTGGTGGTGACCTACAACCCGCAGCTTGAGGTACTGAGAAGTACGGCCAAGAAACTTCACCACATTCTACACAAGGATAACCGGTTAAAAACAATATTCAAAGATCCTCCATTGCTGTGCTGCAGGTAACCTCCAAATTTAAGGAGTATCATGATCCGAAGTTCTATGCCCTCAGACACACCAAGAGGAACTTATCCTTGCAATGTAAAGAGCTGCAAAACCTGTGCTCATGTAGAGACCAAAGACCGGATACAGATCCCTAACACACAGAAGGACTATAAGATTCCTGGGACATTCACATGTTCCTCTTCTAACGTGGTGTACTTAATCCTGTGCACTATATGTCCTATTGGGGGCCTCTATGTAGGAGAAACAGGACAGAGACTGAGAGCAAGGATGAGATCTCACCGCCACACAATAACAGACAAAAAAACTCATTTACCTGTGGCCAAACATTTCTGTACTCCAGGACACAACATAAACCACATGAAAGGTGTCATATTAAAAGGCAACTTCAGATCACAGAGCCATCGCAGGGTCTGGGAATACAAATTCATCACAATGTTTAACTCTGTGGACACAGGACTCAACCTGTCAGGAGGATTTAAGACTCATTATAAAATCTGAGAGGTCTGCTCCAGAGACTGCTAGGGCACCATGCCTCTGATCCTGCATGGATATTGGGACAATAAAACTCTCACACCACTAATCTAAGCTAATTAAGGATTCACTCTCTAAGCTCAGTGTTTGTTTATTTAAATGTCCTTTTACTATGCATCGCTCTGCCCTGTTTTGTCTATATATTTGTGTTTCTTCAGATATTTTGTCATACCATGCCTGAGGAAAAGACCTGAGATGTCTCGAAAGCTTGCTTTATAACATCATTTTTTATTTTTAGTTAGCCATTAAAAGGTATCACAACTACAAAATTTTAATTTTGTTTCTCTCACTGAGAGCAATCAATCATTTTTCAACTGGCTAACACGGTACTAAAACCTTTTTCTTTTAACTAAGGATGTGGGGAAACATGCATGCCAGGAAGGAGGAAACATGCATGCCAGGATGGGGAAAACATACATGCCAGGATGGAGGAAGCATACATGCTAGCATGGGTAAACAAACATGCCAGGATGGGGAACAATGCATGCCAGGATGGGGAACAATGCATGCCAGGATGGGGAGCAATGCATGGCAGGATGGGGAAACATGCATGCCAGGATGGGGAAAACATGTATGCCAGGATGGAGAAAACATGCATGCCAGGATGGGGAAAACATGCATGCCAGGATGGGGAAAACATGTGTCGCGGGCGGAGGAGGGGACGCTATGCTCTCCCACTGCTCGGGTCCAGCCGCTGGTGCTGCTGCTGCTCGGTGGTGGCTCGAGCGGTGGGCTGGATCCCGGGGACTCAAGCGGCGCTCCTCGCCCGTGAGTGAAAAGGGGATGGTTTGGTTTAGGGATATTGTCCGTGACGCCACCCACGGTTGTGGTGATTGTGGTGACACCACCGCTGCTCTGGACGGGGATCCCGGGAGCGGTGACAGGGAGCAGCTTGGTTGTTAGTCCTCCCCTCCATGGGTAGGGGGTTGGTTGTCTCGGGGCCCGGTGATGGGGTAGGGGTGAATGGCAGGCGGGTTATGGGGCCTGGTGAGGTGCAGGGTCACGGGGGCAGCGCTGTGCCGCACGACACGGTGGTACTCACTCAGCCCAATGATGGAGACGCAGTTCTCGGTAAAACACTCGGCTGGATGGACGGGTCCCACAGACGGCTGCGGTGTTGTTGCTCCCGGCAGGTTGGTGGTAACTGCCTTTCCCTGCACCTAAGTTGACTGTACGGTTCCAATGTGTTCCCACCGGTAACCCGCTCCCCGGCTTGGATATGGGCCGGAGGAGCCCCTTTTCGCTGGCCCTGGGAAACGGTTGCCTTGGCGGTGGCGGTGTCTCCCCCACTTGGTTGGACTGTTGCCTTCTGTCGGGACTTGACTGTTTGGAAACCCAGGAGGTCCCCTTCACTAACGGATTCGGCAAATTCACGGCGACTCCAAGCCTTGCCGGGGTCCGAAAAGCCCCTGCCAGATGGTGTTGGCTTTTCTTTGTGTACCGGTCCGGTACCGCCGGGCCACCGCCCGTCCACGGTCCTTACGGTAGACTCCAATCGGCCACTCCTGCAGACGGTCACCACCGTCTGCCAACCTTGCTGATCTGTCCGGGCCACACACCCGGACCAACTTCAGGCTCTTTTTCTACTTCTCTCCTTCCACTTTCACTTCTCAACTGTCCTCACTCCTCTCCAAAGCTAATCTGCTCTGCACTCAAGCTCTGCCTGAGCTAAACTGACTACAGTTTCCTGCCTCCAGGACTGTGAACTCCTCGGTGGGCGGGGCCAACCACCTGGCCCACCCCCTGGTGTGGACATCAGCCCCTGGAGGAAGGCAACAAGGGTTTTGTGTTCTGGCTTCGGTGTGCCTGCTGGGTGTGTGGGGTGTGTTGGTGTTGTTCTCTGTGGCCCCTGGCTTGTCCAGGGCGCCACACATGCATGTCAGGATGGAGGAAACATGCATTCCAGGATGGGGAAAACATACATGCCAGGATGGAGGAAACATGCCACGATAAGGTTCATTTACCAGGAAGGGGAACATTTACCAGGATGGGAAACATTTGCCAGGAAGGGGAACATGCCAGGAAGGTGGACATTTACCAGGATGGGGGTACATGCCAGGAAGGTGGACATTTACCAGGATGGGGGTACATGCTAGGAAGGGAGACATTTACTTGGATGGGGGTACATTTACCTGGATGGGGGTACATTAACCAGGATTGGGAACATTTACCAGGATGGAGGACATTTACCATGAATGGGGTATATGCCGGGATGGGGGAACATTTACAAGGATGGGCAATATGTCAGGATGGGGTACATTTACCAGCATGGGGGAACATGCCAGAATGGGGTACATTTACCAGGATGGAGGACATTTACCAGGATGAGGTATATTTACCAGGATGGGGCCATGATGGGGACAAATATACCAGAATGTAGGAAATATATATCAGGATGGGGGACATGTTTACCAAGAAGTGGCCCAGGAAGGGGGACATAACTACACAATGATGGGGAGGGGAGCCACTCGTACGTCTTTATGGGATTTCAAGATGTTCGGACTTTGAAATGTAGATGTGGATTACAGGGTGACATCTGATTGCATTCCAGGCTAAAATCTCTGTCTAAAGGTCCAGTCACACTAAGCAACTTACCAGCGATCCCAACAACGATAGGGATCGCTGGTAAGTTGCTAGGAGGTTGCTGGTGAGATGTCACACTAGCGACGCTCCAGCGATCCCACCAGCAACCTGACCTGGCAGGGATCGCTGGAGCGTCGCTACACGAGTTGCTGGTGAGCTCACCAGCAACCAGTGACCAGCCCCCAGCGCCGCGTGGAAGATGCTGCGCTTGGTAACTAAGGTAAATATCGGGTAACCAACCCGATATTTACCTTGGTTACCAGCGCACGCAGCTACACGTGCAGAGAGCAGGGAGCAGCGCACACTGAGCGCTGGCTCCCTGCTCTCCTAGTTACAGCACACATCGGGTTAATTACCCGATGTGTCCTGCAGCTAAATGTGCACAGAGCAGGGAGCAGCGCACAATGCTTAGCGCTGGCTCCTTGCTCTCCTAGTTACAGCACACATCGGGTTAATTAACCCGATGTGTCCTGCAGCTACATGTGCACAGAGCAGGAGCCGGCACTGACAGTGAGAGCGGCGGAGGCTGGTAACAAAGGTAAATATCGGGTAACCAAGGACAGGGCTTCTTGGTTACCCGATGTTTACATTGGTTACCAGCCTCCGCAGAACCCGGCTCCTGCTCACTGCACATTTAGTTGTTGCTGTCTCGCTGTCACACACAGCGATCTGTGCTTCACAGCAGGACAGCAACAACTAAAAAATGGCCCAGGACATTCAGCAACAACCAACGACCTCACAGCAGGGGCCAGGTTGTTGCTGGATGTCACACACAGCAACATCGCTGTTACGTCACAAAAGTTGTTCGTTAGCAGCGATGTTGCTAGCGATGTTGCTTAGTGTGACGGGGCCTTAATATGCGGCAATTTTTTCCAGAAAGATCAATTCAACTGTTGTGTTTGGAAAGGGCTGGAAAGGGCTCAGCTTCAATGTGTGGCAAGCACAAGCGTAATGCCCCCTGCTGAAGAGAAGACGGCAAAGGTAAGATTAAAATCAATTATTTACTAGAGTTGAGCGCGGTTCGTGGTTCGTGGTTCTCCAGTTCTAGGCTCGAGTGATTTTGGGGCCTGTTCTAGATCGAACTAGAACTCGAGCTTTTTGCAAAAGCTCGATAGTTCTAGAAACGTTCGAGAACGGTTCTAGCAGCAAAAAAACAGCTAAATCCTAGCTTGGTTTCTGCTGTAATAGTGTAAGTCACTCTGTGAATCACACTATTATGACATTTCAGTGTATAGTGTGCGTGAACAGCGCCTTCAGATCACTGCTGTTTCTATAATGGCGATCGCCATTTTTTTTTTTTTTTTTCTTGTCTTCCTTCCCTAAGCGCGCGCGTCTTGTGGGGCGGGCCAGCATGTCAGCCAATCCCAGACACACACACAGCTAAGTGGACTTTGAGCCAGAGAAGCAACGGCATGTGTGATAGGATGTCCATGTCACATGTCCCTGCATTATAAAACCGGACATTTTCTTCCAGGACGCCATTATCTGCCTTCTGCGTCTTTGGTGTCAGACATCACTGTCGCAGCTCCGTCCTCCTGAGTCCTATCGCCGATACAGCTGTATGCGCTGCATACACAGCGTTAGACAGCTTAGGGAGAGCACTTTATAGCAGTCCTTTTAAGGGCTCAAACCGGCAGGGTCAGAGCCATAGGTGACAGGTCCTGAAAACAGCGACAGCGTCTGTGTAGCCAAAGTCAGGGATTTCCTCCCTGCATTTCCCTATTAGGAGGGAATAGAAAGGCAGGCTTCCATTCCTCTACCCAGAGCCCCAAAATCCTGCCACTGTACCCTCGTGTCCTCTGCATACTCCAACTCATTATAACTAAGCCATTATACTAGCAAACACTCAGTGTACCTAGTGGCATCCTATACGTGGCTATTGGACTTTGCTATAGTCCCACTAGTGCAAAGACATTTGCAGAGCGCATCTGCCTGCGTTGCACACTCCAACTCATATAACTAAGCCATTATACTAGCAAACACTCAGTGTACCTAGTGGCATCCTATACGTGGCTATTGGACTTTGCTATAGTCCCACTAGTGCAAAGACATTTGCAGAGCGCATCTGCCTGCATTGCACACTCCAACTCATAACTAAGCCATTATACTAGCAAACACTCAGTGTACCTAGTGGCATCCTATCTGTGGCTATTGGACTTTGCTATAGTCCCACTAGTGCAAAGACATTTGCAGAGCGCATCTGCCTGCGTTGCACACTCCAACTCATATAACTAAGCCATTATACTAGCAAACACTCAGTGTACCTAGTGGCATCCTATCTGTGGCTATTGGACTTTGCTATAGTCCCACTAGTGCAAAGACATTTGCAGAGCGCATCTGCCTGCATTGCACACTCCAACTCATAACTAAGCCATTATACTAGCAATTTTTGCTGCCAGTTTAAGGGCCGTAGTTGCATTGTCAGGGATATTTATTCTTTATTATTCTGCTGTTAATAAAGCTAGACCACCACTGCAATCTTCACCACCTCTCAAATTTTACTACCACATTTTCAGTCCACAATCTTGTCGCAATCAACATGAGTGGCAAAATGACAGATGCTGGTGGAAAGGGGAAGAGGCGTGGTGGAAAAGGCAAAAAAGGTTTTGTCTGTGGGGAAGGTGGCAAAGCTCCATTATCATCTGCTGAAGATAGACCATCTACCAGCAAAAGTAAGATGTCTACTACTTACCGTGGACAATCCGATGTGCTCCCTTTTTTACGGACACGAACAACAGGAAGAAAGGTAGATGATGGGCAAAAAAGGAAAATGCTTGAATGGATCTCAAGTGGTCCAACTAGTGCCCTCTCAGCCACTTCAAGTACCGCATCCAAAAAACACCAGTCCTCTGAGTTGTCATCCCAATCACACTTGATTTCTCCCAGCTCTGAAGTCTCCATCAGCCCTGCACAGTATGGTGGAACTGAGATGGCTGAGTCTGCAGAGCTGTTCAGTCACACTATAGCCTGGGAATCAGAGGTCTGCTCCCAAGCTACAGTGAGTACAGAACAGGAAATGGTCTGCAGTGATGCCCAGAACCTTTGTGACTCTGATTCAGGCCGTGAGGACCAAGTTTCTGAGCATAATGTTGACCCTTTGTCACAAACTGTAACACCTGTGGTTATAGACAATGAGGAACATACTGATGAAGATGAGACGCAGATACCCGATTGGGATGACAACTTAAATATTCGGTCAGGGCAAGAAGAGGCTCGGTCTGAGGGGGAGGGGAGTGCAAACACAACAATTGATGATGAAGTTCTAGATCCCACCTACTGTCAACCCCCAGTCAGGCACTCGAGGAGGTCAACAGAGGCGGTGGAGGAGGATGCAACCGACGACGAAGTTACCTTGCGCCTTCCTGGACAGAGTCGGAGCACTGGTAGCACGTCTACAACTGCATCCTCAGCCACCACTCTGCCTCTGAGCATTATTCGGGGTGGATCAACAGGTCGCATGGCCTCTAAGCCTTGCCTAGCCTGGTCCTTTTTTGACATAGAAAAAGATCGCCCAAATTATGTGATCTGTAAACTTTGTCATGGTTCTCTTAGTAGAGGTCAAAACCTCAGCAGTTTGACAACTTCTTCCATGAATCGTCACATGAATAAATATCATATGGCCCGGTGGGAAGCTCACTGTGCTGCAATGCGGCCTAGCGGAGCGAACCATCCACGGCCTGCCCCTTCCAGTGCATCCGCGCGCTCTTCATCTTCTAGGACTGTGGGGACAGCTGTCACACCTGTTTTTCCACGCACAACTTCCACCACTGTAACCGCAACAGGCACTTTGCTTGGTAGGTCGTCAGTTGGTTTGGAAGGGGAAACAAGTGAGTGTGTACAGCTCTCTCAGACATCGATAGCACCAACGTTGGATGAAGGCAACATCATGTCTCCACCTGCACTTTCCTCACAAACCTGCATTTTTCCAGGGACACCCTACTCAACACCGTCTACACACAGCAGCCAGATCTCTGTCCCTCAGATGTGGTCAAATAAAAGGCCACTTCCTGCGACCCATGACAAAGCTAAGAGGTTGACTCTATCCCTCTGTAAGCTGTTGGCTACCGAAATGCTGCCTTTCCGCCTAGTGGACACACAGGATTTTAGAGACCTTATGTCTGTCGCTGTGCCCCAGTACCAGATGCCTAGTCGCCACTACTTCTCTAAGAAAGGTGTGCCCGCGCTACACCAGCATGTCGCACACAACATCACCGCTTCCTTGAGAAACTCTGTGTGTGAACGGGTGCATTTCACCACCGATACTTGGACCAGTAAGCATGGACAGGGACGTTACATGTCGCTGACTGGGCACTGGGTAACTATGGTGATAGATGGTGAAGGGTCTGCTGCACAAGTCTTGCCGTCCCCACGACTTGTGTGTCAATCCTCTGTCTGTCCAAGTTCCGCCACTGCTTCTGCATCCTCCACCTCATCTGGGTCCTCCACCTCCGCCCCAAGCCTGCCTGGTCAGGCCACCAGCGTTCTCACTGCGCAGAAGGAATCACGCACCCCTCATTACTATGCTGGCAGCAGAGCGCAACGGCATCAGGCGGTCTTTAGCTTGACATGTCTTGGGAATAAGAGTCACACAGCTGAGGAGTTGTGGTCAGCTCTGCGGTCCGAGTTTAATAAATGGTTGTCTCCACTGAACCTGCAGCCTGGTAAGGCCGTGTGCGACAATGCTGCAAACCTGGGTGCGGCCCTTCGCCTGGGCAAGGTGACACACGTACCTTGTATGGCTCACGTGTTGAACCTTGTCGTCCAGCAATTTTTAACACACTATCCCGGCCTAGATGGCCTTCTGAACAGGGCACGAAAACTGTCTGCTCACTTCCGCCGTTCAAGCGCCGCAGCTGAGCGACTTGCATCGCTCCAGAAGTCTTTCGGCCTGCCGGTTCATCGCCTGAAATGCGATGTGGCGACACGCTGGAATTCAACTCTCCACATGTTACAGCGACTGTGGCAGCACCGCAGAGCCCTGGTGCAATACGTCATGACTATAGCCTGGGCCAACGAGATGCAGAGGTGGGGCAGATCACCCTGATGGAGTGGTCTCAGATCAAGGACCTATGCACCCTTCTGCACAGTTTCGACATGGCGACGAATATGTTTAGCGCTGACAATGCCATTATCAGCATGACGATTCCAGTCATTTACATGCTGGAGCACACGCTAAACACTATTCGGAGTCAGGGGGTGGGACAACAGGAAGGGGAGGAACTACAGGAGGATTCATATGCGCAAGGGACAACAACATCACCAAGGTCCAGACATTCATCATCACCAACGCAGCAGGCATGGGACCATGGGGGACAGGGATCGACAAGGGCGCATAGTAGCAGGCGAAATGTTGAGGAAGGTGCAGGAGAACATGAAGAAATGGAGGACGAACTGTCCATGGACATGGAAGACTCAGCGGATGAGGGAGACCTTGGTCAAATTTCAGTTGAAAGAGGTTGGGGGGAGATGTCAGAGGAAGAAAGAACGGGTAGCACCTCTATGCCACAAACACAGCGTGGACTTGGTCCGCATGGCTGCGCAAGACACATGAGTGCCTTTTTGTTGCACTACCTCCAACATGACAGTCGTATTGTCAAAATTAGAAGTGATGATGACTACTGGATTGCCACACTATTAGATCCCCGGTACAAGTCCAAATTTTGTGACATAATTCCAGCCATAGAAAGGGACGCACGTATGCAGGAGTATCAGCAGAAGCTGTTACTCGATCTTAGCTCGGCTTTTCCACCAAACAACCGTGCAGGTGCAGGGAGGGAATCTCCCAGTTGTAACTTGACAAACATGGGACGGTCTCGTCATCTTCAACAGTCTACCCGTACCAGTAGGACCGTATCTGGTGCTGGTAACAGCAATTTTATGGAATCTTTTCATAATTTTTTTAGACCCTCTTTTGCAAGGCCACCAGAGACAACAAGTCTGACACATAGTCAACGGCTGGAGAGGATGATACAGGAGTATCTCCAAATGAACATCGATGCCATGACTTTGCAAATGGAGCCTTGCTCCTTTTGGGCTTCAAACCTAGAAAAATGGCCAGAGCTCGCAACTTACGCCTTGGAGATTTTGTCGTGTCCAGCTGCCAGCGTTGTCTCTGAACGTGTCTTCAGTGCTGCTGGGTGTGTGCTGACAGATAAGCGCACGCGTCTGTCCAGTGACAATGTGGACAGACTGACGTTCATCAAAATGAACAAGTCATGGATCCAGAAGGAATTTACAACCCCTGTGTCATCCTGGGGAGAGTAAATGCTTGTGGATTTGGAATGTGCTTGATGCAAATCTAGCTGTGAAGTGTACAACTAGGGCACAAGTGCTGCCACTGAAGGGGTGGGTGTGTGTGGGGCACAATTTTTGGAAAAAAGGGAGACTCCGCTTGGAGTAACCCTTGCTTGCTGTGTTTTTAAAAGAAGCCAAGATGAACAGAGCTGGGATCAGGAAAGACTTTGCTACCTACCCTGGTGTCATCCTGGGGACGGTTAATTATGGCGTATTTTTGAATGTGCTTGATGCAAATCTAGCTGTGAATTGTACAACTGGGGCACAACTGCTGCCACTGAATGGGTGGGTGTGTGTGGGGCCCAATTTTTGGAAAAAAGGGAGACTCCGCTTGGAGTAACCCTTGCTTGCTGTGTTTTTAAAAGAAGCCAAGATGAACAGAGCTGGGATCAGGAAAGACTTTGCTACCTACCCCGGTGTCATCCTGGGGACGGATAAGAATGGCGTATTTTTGAATGTGCTTGATGCAAATGTAGCTGTGAAGTGTCCAACTGGGGCACAACTGCTGCCACTGAAGGGGTGGGTGTGTGTGGGGCCCAATTTTTGGAAAAAAGGGAGACTCCGCTTGGAGTAACCCTTGCTTGCTGTGTTTTTAAAAGAAGCCAAGATGAACAGAGCTGGGATCAGGAAAGACTTTGCTACCTACCCCGGTGTCATCCTGGGGACGGTTAATTATGGCGTATTTTTGAATGTGCTTGATGCAAATCTAGCTGTGAATTGTACAACTGGGGCACAACTGCTGCCACTGAATGGGTGGGTGTGTGTGGGGCCCAATTTTTGGAAAAAAGGGAGACTCCGCTTGGAGTAACCCTTGCTTGCTGTGTTTTTAAAAGAAGCCAAGATGAACAGAGCTGGGATCAGGAAAGACTTTGCTACCTACCCTGGTGTCATCCTGGGGACGGTTAATTATGGCGTATTTTTGAATGTGCTTGATGCAAATCTAGCTGTGAATTGTACAACTGGGGCACAACTGCTGCCACTGAATGGGTGGGTGTGTGTGGGGCCCAATTTTTGGAAAAAAGGGAGACTCCGCTTGGAGTAACCCTTGCTTGCTGTGTTTTTAAAAGAAGCCAAGATGAACAGAGCTGGGATCAGGAAAGACTTTGCTACCTACCCCGGTGTCATCCTGGGGACGGATAAGAATGGCGTATTTTTGAATGTGCTTGATGCAAATGTAGCTGTGAAGTGTCCAACTGGGGCACAACTGCTGCCACTGAAGGGGTGGGTGTGTGTGGGGCCCAATTTTTGGAAAAAAGGGAGACTCCGCTTGGAGTAACCCTTGCTTGCTGTGTTTTTAAAAGAAGCCAAGATGAACAGAGCTGGGATCAGGAAAGACTTTGCTACCTACCCTGGTGTCATCCTGGGGACGGTTAATTATGGCGTATTTTTGAATGTGCTTGATGCAAATCTAGCTGTGAATTGTACAACTGGGGCACAACTGCTGCCACTGAATGGGTGGGTGTGTGTGGGGCCCAATTTTTGGAAAAAAAGGGAGACTACGCTTGGAGTCACCTTGCGGTGTTTTACATGATTTTAGAAGGGCGTGCCATGCCTATATCTGTGTGTCCTCCTCTTTTTCCTTGTCCAGCTGTTTTGTTTTCGCATGAGTATATGTCCTTGTCACTTTCCCATGTGTTGTGAGTTGTTTGTCACCTTTTGGACACCTTTGAGGGTGTTTTCTAGGTGTTTTTCTGTGTTTGTGATTACCTGCCATTGTTTCCTATGCAGTTCGAGTTCGGTTCGTCGAACGTTCGACGAGCCGAACTCGAACGGGACCTCCGTTCGGCGAACCGACCTCGAGCCGAACCGGGACCGGTTCGCTCATCTCTATTATTTACATAATAGGATTGGTTGGCACTTCGGAAAAAAAATTGGGTTTAGGGCTACAGTTTGGGCACTCGGCCGATAAAAGGTTTACCATGCCTGGTCTAGGGGGTCCCTGCCGTAATTAATCATTTACTCTTACCTGATCTGACACTAGGTTTTTATTGACTTTTGTCACCTATGTGTTTGGACTGGAAAAGGCTTTTGGTTTGATCATTGATTATCTCCACATGGATTTGCATTGGGTGTTATCTACTTACCTGGCATTGTGATCTTGCTCTTTATCTGTCTCCCTTTAGAAAGAAATATAAACAAATAGTCTAAAGCTGGGTTTACACACTGCAACATCGCAAAGGACATCGCTGTAACGTCACCGGTTTTGTGACGTAACAGCGACCTCCCTAAGTCTCTGCTGAGTCTCTGGTGAGCTGTCAAACAGGCAAACCTGGCCAACAACTCAACAGCGATCCGGACCTGCAAAGCGACCTAGCTGGTTGTTGGGGACGTTGATAAGCAGCTTTTTGAAAGGGAAGTTGCTAACAAAGTCGCTGCAAAGTCTTTCACACACTGAAACTTTCTAGCGATGCATGCTGCACAGCGGGAAACAAAGGACCTAGGAATGGTCCTGAACGAACATGCTGTATATAAGAGCCAAGGCCGCTGGGTATAACATAAAAAACACTTTATAATACTCACCTAGAAGGTCACTCCGGTGCACAACGGTCAGATGGGTGGCGCCGTTCTCCAGGACCAGTGCCTCCCCTTTCGACCATCTTCGTCTTCCTTATTCTGAAGCCGCATTGTATGACGCGTCTATGTCATACACACGTGTGACGCCCTGGCAAAACCAGGTAGTCACAAATAGGCCCCCGCATAACACCTTCCCTCATTAGAAAACACCAGCCGACCAGAAACCCTAGTCACCCCCCTTAGGGACAGACAGATGTGCTGCCCCCGTGCCAGCAGCCAGCGCTGTTCAGGTCCGGGCCTTCAGTGGTGGTGGCTCGAGGGTCTCCAGACCCGGGCGTCTCGCGAACACGCCGAATAAATGGGGGGACGTAGATGTACGGGCTGGGCCGTAACAAGTTCGTGACGCCACCTACGGTGTGTGGTGAAGTGGGACACCACCGCTGCTGTTATGGGACACCCGGGGGAGATGTTGTGCAGCAAGCTGTTAACCCCTCTGTGGGCAGGGATGGTGGCCCCGGGACCCAGTGGCTCGGTACAGGGGATGGTGACCACAGGGGGTGCTGGAATACTCACGATTAGTAACACACACAAGTCTCTGGTAAACCAAGATGGTGGTGGCCGGTGCCGCGGCTGGTTGCGTTCGGGGTCCCCCACCCGGCTGGTGGTCTCTATCCTTTTCCTTCACCTGTTGTGTAAAGTGTACTTCCCCGGTATGGACTTCGGGAGTCTGCTCCCGGCTGGATGTGGCCTAAGGAGCCGTGCCCGGACCCGGAACCAAGCGGACTGGTTAATTCACCGATTGAGGCCAGGACTAGAGGTCCTGTCCCACCCAAAGTCCCTCATAGAAGACAACAGCCCACCGATAGGGATAGGAGGTCACCGCCAGGGCCCATAGATCCCACGGGCCAGTGTCTGCGGGCACGGCTCCTTAGGCCACAACCAGCCGGGAGTGGACTCCTGAGTTTCACGCTAGGAAGTCCACCTTACACAAACAGTGTGAAAAAAGGATAGAGACCACCAGCCGGGTGGGGAACCCGAATGCAACCGGCCATGGCACCGGCCACCATCACCTTGGTTTACCAGAGACTCGTGTGGTTTGATAACAGTGAGTATACCAACACTCCCTGCGGTCGCTATTCCCTGCACCCCAGGCACCGGGCCCCAGGGCCACCATCCCTACCCACGGAGGGGTTAACAACTAGCTGCCACAACATCTGCCCTGGGTGCCCCACAACAGCAGCGGTGGTGTCCCACTTCACCACACACCGTGGGTGGCGTCGCAAACTTAATACAGCCTAGCCCGTACATCTATGTCCCCCTTTTTATTCGGCGTGTCCGGGAGACCCTCGGGTCCGGAGACCCTCAAGCCACCACCCCTGAAGGCCCGGATCCGAGCAGCGCCGGCTGCTGGCACGGGGGCGGCATTGAGGTCCTTCCCAGGCGCACTACAATACTTTGATTATCTGCCCTGAGCCGAGCAGATCAAAGTGCGCCTGCGCAGGACCTCAATGCCGGCGCATGTATATGACGTAGATGTGCCGCCCCCAAGTCAGTAGCAGCAGGGCTGCTTGGATCCGGATCCACAGTCTGGCTCGAGGGATCCTCTGGACCCAGGGGTCACAGGGACACTTCAAATAAAAGAGACGTATTTGTACGGGAATTGCCGTAGACACTCTGTGATACCACCCACGGTGTGTGGTGAGGTGTGGGGCATCTGGGGGTGATGGGATGACCTATAATCCTGCCCTCAATTGGTTAATTAGCTAGGCCGTTGGTCCCGGTCCTGGCTTAAGGGTCCAAGTACCCCCTCTGTGCACGGTTTCCGGGTCGGTTCTCCGGTGTCGGTACCGGCGGGCTCCAACCCTGTCCCTGTCCACCTCGGATCTCCGGCTGCCGTTTTCCTGTCTCCTGACAGACACGGACCACCGTCTACCACCTAACCAATACGCCGGGGCTCCAACCCCGACGCCTCTGCTCTCTGAACTTGAGCTTCACACTTTCTCCTCCTGCTCCACTTCCAACTCCAAACTCAACTTCACTCAAAACCTCTAACTCCAAACTGACTCTTTTCCCGCCCTGGGTTCTCTAGACCCCTAGGTGGGCGTTCTCCATCCGCCTGGTCCCGCCCACTGGTGTGCCTTTCCAACCCTGGGGGTGGGGGGGTGACTAGGATTTGGTTGGCTTGGTGTAACCCTGTGAGGGAAGGTGTTGTGCGGTGGCCTACTCTGTGTGACCACCTGGGGGTGTCAGGGCGACACAGAGATGCGTCATGCACCGCAGCTTCAGAATAAGGAAGACCAAGATGGTCAAAAGGGGAGGCACCGGTCCTGGAGAACGGCGCCACCCATCCAACCGTTGTGCACCGGAGCGACCTAGGATTTCACTGTGTTGAGCGCCTTTGCTGGCTGCCGGCAGTGTTTTCTCTGGCTGGTCTCCCTGAGATCAGTGATTGTTTTGTCTTGCTGGTCTACTAGGCATTGCTCCTACCTAGCCAGAATCCTACTCCACACTGATGAGGGGCAATACCCTGAAACAGCTGTCTGTGGATGGATACCTGGCCTTGGTATTTCCCTTGTCATATCTTTAAACTCATTATAGAGTTGGATATTGACTACACGGGCCACTTAATATGGTGGTTATGGTGGTCTCCTTAAAAAGAGTCACTCCTTGGCTGGGTTCTTCCCGGAGGGATATCTGGCTATTTTCTGTGTCGAGACTCCTAACAGATGCTCCACGGACCTTTTTTCATTTACATACTTCCAGGGGGCAATGTACCTAGGATTTCACTGTGTTGAGCGCCTTTGCTGGCTGCCGGTAGTGTTTTCTCTAGCTCGTCTCCCCGAGATCAGTGATTGTTTTGTCTTGAAAGTGTTTTTTATGTTATACCCAGCGGCCTGGGCTCTTATATACAGCATGTTAGAATGCTGTATATAAGAGCCCAGTGGTGGTGGCCGCAGCTTAAAGGCCGAAAAAGTGGTGACAGGTTCCCTTTAACCAATTCAGAGGCCTGCCGCTACCACCTAGTGTTTATCTTATATTTCACATCTAGGTTCATGCAATTTTGGGTACATTTTGTCAAATTTTGCACAATATTTTTCAATATTAATTATTCCATTTATTCCAATGTATTATTTATTTGCACTGCTGGGAGTTTTTTTTCTCTGTCACGTCTCCGATCTGTTTGTTTTAATTTTATGTTTTTGTCTCTTGCAGTATTAATAAAGATGTGTTTTTATGGCATATCTTTCTATGGAGTTTGTCTCTTATAGGCTGTGTTTTAAATTAGGAGAGAAAAAGCGCAATAGGGTCTTATCCGATTTACTGGGTAAAAGGTATAAGGAAATGGTGCACTCACCTGATCGGGTTGTGCCAGTCACAACCCCTTTAGTGGCATGAGCGAGTGCTTAAGTGGTCCAGCAGCAGCCCTGTTGTACAAGCGAGACATCAAATATGGAACTGGAGGAAAACAGGTTTAACACCGCGCTTGAAGACCACGGACATCAGTGTTGGACACACAATTCTTTTATTTCATTTCATTCCTACGCGTTTCGGAGACCACAACTGCCTCCTTCTTCAGGGAAAAGAATTTTACAGAAACCAAGGAGGAGCCCTTAAAAAGGATGTACAGAAAAAAAGAGAAAAAAAGAGGGATCTCTGGCTATGACGTCAGTTCACCGTGTGCTGCAGAGCAATGACTCATTGCCACGTGGAGTAAAGCCGCATTACATGGCCCTTACAAGAATTGAATAAAATACATATTGATACATTTAGCCCAAACAGAACATTCATAATCAAAGATCATAGCAATAAGAGATTCAGAAAAAAATGAATTTTAAGTAAAAAAGAAAAACAAAAAGAAAGGGGGGTAAAAATATATACAACTGATAGTGATATTTGACACGAACCCGGAGTAGAGAGGCCGTGAGATTGACCGGCCATCTCACTAACATTGTACTAACAGAGGGGTTTAATGGTGCCTCATAATTAGCTACAAGAACCATTAAAAACCAAGTGCAAATAACATGTACTAGGCAAAACCCAGCAAATAGAACGGGGCATATATTATATTTGCAAGTAGGACCAATAATAACATTATTTTTATTATTATTAAATATCAAATATCAAACTTTTTAATTGCCCAATTTTAATTAATTATATATATGAGTGAAGTGCACTTGAATTGGAGCGACTAATAAGAAGGATCCGTTGTGATAAAACAGGAGGAACAACAGAGGAATAGTGTTGTGCGCATGTATAAGAATAGAGACAAATTCTCTTAATGAGAAGAGGTGAAAGGAGTTCAAATCGTGGAAAAAATTGCAAAGCGCAGGCGCGCTTCACATGGAAAGTAGCAAGCTCCTCACATCTCAAGGTTAAGAAAGTTCAGAAGCGTGGGAACTAGCTATAGTGCGCGTGCGTGCAACCAGTGACTGTAAAGGATTTTAACACATAAATCCATGTAATCATGCCGTGGAGAAGGAAAGACAACATATCACGGATGAATTACTCAGGGAAGTGTGAAGCGGGATCAAGCCCGACAGTGCTAAGAAGAACAAAGGCTAGTTCATTTTAATCTGACAAGGCATCCTAATCTCTCTCATAATTGGTGTGCCGAAAAAAACTAATCTTAACACTGGAAAGCAAGGAAAGGGAGAAGGATAGTTTAAAAACAATAATACATTATTTGAAACACGTAGTAATATAGGCAAGAAAATGAATTAATAAAAAATGGATAAAAATAAGACCATATGTGCGATATGCACGGGGATTGATGACAAAACATATGTTATCAATATGTCTTTAGTAACATGAAAAAGGGAGGGGGGGGTTTATAAAATATCTGAACTGGCAATTATAGCAACATTTATGACATGAATATATTAAATATTTGTATGAATATAAAAATATAAAAACAGTCCATCAGAGAAAAAAATGATATAAAAATATGTATATATAAAAAAAATTTCATATATTAAATATATAAAGGATATATGAACAAATAAAACATAAGAAGCAATCATTATGATTCTAAATATCATAAAATATCATAAAAGCACATTCCCATAAATTAATAAAATAAATCAGTAATCTCATTGAGGCCAAAAGGTTTGAGAGTATTCAATCTGTGTATTCAGTAGGTTTCCTTTCTACTGAGCGTTTCTGCCCTATTGTTGGCATTAGGGGGGACCTGCTCAATGGGCGTGATTTTAAAATCTGGATTTTTATTGTGTGCAATAGTGCAATGTTTAGACAACCCATGCTTTAGAAAGCCAATTTTGATATTGTGGCGATGGGAGTTGGCTCTATTATTGAGTTCCTGACTGGTCCAACCTACATACTGCTTCCCACATTTGCAGTCCACCAGATACCCCACATAATCGGACTGACATGTCAAATGATCTCTTATTGGGAAATTCTCAGAGAAACCAGGAGCACTGAAAGTGGTCCTCCCGTGGCAAATGTTTTTGCAACACAAACATTTTTTTGACCCACATCTAAAAGCTCCCCCTATGGTAGGAGTATTCCTATTTTGGTTAGGTGTTACTGTTCTGAGTCTACTGGGGGCAACTATGGTTTTGATAGTCGGTGCTCGTTTGAAGGTGACACCAGGAGCTGAGGGTAAAATGGAGCTAAGAATGGGATCTTTTTGCAGGATAGACCAATGCTTAGATAGAGTATCCCTTATGATTAAATTATCCTTACTAAAGGTTGTAATGAAATTGAGTGCAAATCCATCTGTCATTTTACCCTTTGTTGAATCCAAGGGAACCTTTCTCCCTTTAATGAGATCTGACTGTTTGAGTCTAGCAGTCTCCTGGTAGGCTCTCCGGACCAAAGAACCAGGGTATCTTTTCTCTGAAAAATGTCCCCTCAATACATCTACTTGATCTCTAAAATCAGTGTCACGCGAACAATTTCTCCTAATCCTCTTGTATTGATTAAGGGGAATATTTTGTAACCATTTGGCATAATGCTCACTTCCAAAGTGTATATAGGCATTAGCATCTACTTTCTTAAAGAAAGTCTTAGTGAGGATTTTTTCATTGTCATGATAAATTGTTAGGTCTAAGAAGTTGATCTCTTTATCGCATATAGTAGCTGTAAAGTCCAAACCCCAGTCATTATTATTCAGTTCATCTAGGAAAGTTCTGATATCTGAGTGGTCACTATCCCAGATTATAAAGAGGTCATCAATGAACCTTTTATACAGGATAAGGCCACTCTCATGTGAACCATTGTCAATAAATAGTTATTCAAATAGCCCAATAAACAAATTAGCATAAGAGCATGCGGCTTTAGAGCCCATAGCTGTACCAATATGCTGATGATACAATTTTCCCAAGAAAGTAAAAAAATTATTGTGAAGAATAAAGTGCATACTTTCAAAAAGAAAGTTTTTTTGGAGGGGAGGAAACCTGTTATCATCCTCCAGAAAAAAAGAAAAAGCTAACAGGCCCAAATGGTGGCGAATATTTGAATATAATGATGCTATATCGATTGAAACAAAAATATAGGATTTGTTCCATGTGATTTCATTTAAAAATTCTACCAGATGGGCTGAGTCTCTAAGATGACTCTTAAGGTTCTTGACATGTGGCTGCATTAATATATCCACATAGTGGGCTAAATTCGCTGTAAGGGAGTTTATGCCAGAAATAATAGGCCTCCCAGGTGGATTAAGTAGATTTTTATGGACTTTCGGGAGATGGTAAAAAAAGGATAATGGCGAATTATTCACCTGGAGGAACCTTTTTTCAGCTGGACTCAGCATATTAGCATCAACTGCACTTTGGATTAGAACCTTATAAGATACAACAGCTTGATCATATTTCTCTTTACTGACAACTTCATAATATAAGGGGTCCGATAGGATTCTGAGGGCTTCTTTAATGTAGTCTGCCCTATTCTGGATAACTATTCCTCCACCTTTATCAGCTGCTCGGATTACTATATCGCTATTATTTTTGAGACTATTTAGGGCTTTCTTTTCTATATGTGACAGGTTGTGCTTAAAAAATTTTTTCCGATTGACTGCTATTTTCAGATCCGCCAATACTAGGTCGCAGAAAGTTTTTATAAAATGACCTTGGCTGGCTATAGGATAAAACTTCGATTTGGCTTTAACCACAGTATGATAGTAAGGAGTTGTTTCTGGGAGATTGACAAAGTTAGTGTCGTTTTTTAATAAAAAATGCCTTTTCAGGGTTAATTTTCTGACATACTTTTGAACATCCAAGAAGAGATCAAAATCCTTTGACCTATACGATGGACAAAAAGACAAGCCCTTATTCAGAACTTGGATTTCACCCTTGCTTAAGACATGGTCAGAGAGGTTAAAAATGTTATTGGTAGTGACGGTCTCTTTTAATGTAGTACCAACACAGATCACATTGTTTACACTGTTGGATCTGCTTAGACATTCTTTTTTTCTTTTTTGTTTGCATTTGGAGCCTGCTCTGACTCCTCTGCACTGTTTTTTCTTTTTTTGGTTGATGACCGCGGGACTACCGTTTCTGAAAAAATCATTATTGATAATACTAACATGTCCCAGCCGTCAGTACCGTTTCTACCATCGGCGAAAATCCAAAAGACTAATTTAATAACTGATTTTTTAGTCCCGCGGTCATCAACCAAAAAAAGCAAGGGTGAAATCCAAGTTCTGAATAAGGGCTTGTCTTTTTGTCCATCATATAGGTCAAAGGATTTTGATCTCTTCTTGGATGTTCAAAAGTATGTCAGAAAATTAACCCTGAAAAGGCATTTTTTATTAAAAAACGACACTAACTTTGTCAATCTCCCAGAAACAACTCCTTACTATCATACTGTGGTTAAAGCCAAATCGAAGTTTTATCCTATAGCCAGCCAAGGTCATTTTATAAAAACTTTCTGCGACCTAGTATTGGCGGATCTGAAAATAGCAGTCAATCGGAAAAAATTTTTTAAGCACAACCTGTCACATATAGAAAAGAAAGCCCTAAATAGTCTCAAAAATAATAGCGATATAGTAATCCGAGCAGCTGATAAAGGTGGAGGAATAGTTATCCAGAATAGGGCAGACTACATTAAAGAAGCCCTCAGAATCCTATCGGACCCCTTATATTATGAAGTTGTCAGTAAAGAGAAATATGATCAAGCTGTTGTATCTTATAAGGTTCTAATCCAAAGTGCAGTTGATGCTAATATGCTGAGTCCAGCTGAAAAGAGGTTCCTCCAGGTGAATAATTCGCCATTATCCTTTTTTTACCATCTCCCGAAAGTCCATAAAAATCTACTTAATCCACCTGGGAGGCCTATTATTTCTGGCATAAACTCCCTTACAGCGAATTTAGCCCACTATGTGGATCTATTAATGCAGCCACATGTCAGGAACCTTAAGAGTCATCTTAGAGACTCAGCCCATCTGGTAGAATTTTTAAATGAAATCACATGGAACAAATCCTATATTTTTGTTTCAATCGATATAGCATCATTATATTCAAATATTCGCCACCATTTGGGCCTGTTAGCTTTTTCTTTTTTTCTGGAGGATGATAACAGGTTTCCTCCCCTCCAAAAAAACTTTCTTTTTGAAAGTATGCACTTTATTCTTCACAATAATTTTTTTACTTTCTTGGGAAAATTGTATCATCAGCATATCGGTACAGCTATGGGCTCTAAAGCCGCATGCTCTTATGCTAATTTGTTTATGGGGCTATTTGAATTACTATTTATTGACAATGGCTCACATGAGATTGGCCTTATCCTGTATAAAAGGTTCATTGATGACCTCTTTATAATCTGGGATAGTGACCACTCAGATATCAGAACTTTCCTAGATGAACTGAATAATAATGACTGGGGTTTGGACTTTACAGCTACTATATGCGATAAAGAGATCAACTTCTTAGACCTAACAATTTTTCATGACAATGAAAAAATCCTCACTAAGACTTTCTTTAAGAAAGTAGATGCTAATGCCTATATACACTTTGGAAGTGAGCATTATGCCAAATGGTTACAAAATATTCCCCTTAATCAATACAAGAGGATTAGGAGAAATTGTTTGCGTGACACTGATTTTAGAGATCAAGTAGATGTATTGAGGGGACGTTTTTCAGAGAAAAGATACCCTGGTTCTTTGGTCCGGAGAGCCTACCAGGAGACTGCTAGACTCAAACAGTCAGATCTCATTAAAGGGAGAAAGGTTCCCTTGGATTCAACAAAGGGTAAAATGACAGATGGATTTGCATTCAATTTCATTACAACCTTTAGTAAGGATAATTTAATCATAAGGGATACTCTATCTAAGCATTGGTCTATCCTGCAAAAAGATCCCATTCTTAGCTCCATTTTACCCTCAGCTCCTGGTGTCACCTTCAAACGAGCACCGACTATCAAAACCATAGTTGCCCCCAGTAGACTCAGAACAGTAACACCTAACCAAAATAGGAATACTCCTACCATAGGGGGATCTTTTAGATGTGGGTCAAAAAAATGTTTGTGTTGCAAAACCATTTGCCACGGGAGGACCACTTTCAGTGCTCCTGGTTTCTCTGAGAATTTCCCAATAAGAGATCATTTGACATGTCAGTCCGATTATGTGGTGTATCTGGTGGACTGCAAATGTGGGAAGCAGTATGTAGGTTGGACCAGTCAGGAACTCAATAATAGAGCCAACTCCCATCGCCACAATATCAAAATTGGCTTTCTAAAGCATGGGTTGTCTAAACATTGCACTATTGCACACAATAAAAATCCAGATTTTAAAATCACGCCCATTGAGCAGGTCCCCCCTAATGCCAACAATAGGGCAGAAACGCTCAGTAGAAAGGAAACCTACTGGATACACAGATTGAATACTCTCAAACCTTTTGGCCTCAATGAGATTACTGATTTATTTTATTAATTTATGGGAATGTGCTTTTATGATATTTTATTATATTTAGAATCATAATAATTGCTTCTTATGTTTTATTTGTTCATATATCCTTTATATATTTAATTGGGCAATTAAAAAGTTTGATATTTGATATTTAATAATAATAAAAATAATGTTATTATTGGTCCTACTTGCAATATAATATATGCTCCGTTCTATTTGCTGATTTTTGCCTAGTACATGTTATTTGCACTTGGTTTTTAATGGTTCTTGTAGCTAATTATGAGGCACCATTAAACCCCTCTGTTAGTACAATGTTAGTGAGATGGCCGGTCAATCTCACGGCCTCTCTACTCCGGGTTCGTGTCAAATATCACTATCAGTTGTATATATTTTTACCCCCCTTTCTTTTTGTTTTTCTTTTTTACTTAAAATTAATTTTTTTCTGAATCTCTTATTGCTATGATCTTTGATTATGAATGTTCTGTTTGGGCTAAATGTATCAATATGTATTTTATTCAATTCTTGTAAGGGCCATGTAATGCGGCTTTACTCCACGTGGCAATGAGTCATTGCTCTGCAGCACACGGTGAACTGACGTCATAGCCAGAGATCCCTCTTTTTTTCTCTTCTTTTCTGTACATCCTTTTTAAGGGCTCCTCCTTGGTTTCTGTAAAATTCTTTTCCCTGAAGAAGGAGGCAGTTGTGGTCTCCGAAACGCGTAGGAATGAAATGAAATAAAAGAATTGTGTGTCCAACACTGATGTCCGTGGTCTTCAAGCGCGGTGTTAAACCTGTTTTCCTCCAGTTCCATATTTGATAGGCTGTGTTTTGGCAGTTAGCCTGGATATTTATCAGGTGGTTTATAGCAACCAATCATAGCTCTGCTTCTCTTTAGCTACAGGTCATTAATAGGAGCTGTGTTTGGTTGCTATGGGCAACGAAGGAGAGTCTTAGTACTGTATAGGTAATATAATTTTGTTGAAGAGAGGGACAGAGCGAGACAGAGAGGGAGAGGAGAGAGGGGAGGGAGACAGACAGAAAGATAGAGGGAGACAGCCAGACAGAGGGAGGGGAGGGAGACATACAGGAGGCGAGGGAGGGAGAGAGGGAGGGGAGGAAGACAGACAGAGGGAGGGGAGGGAGAAGAGGGAGACAGCCAGACAGAGGGAGGTGAGGGATCCAGACAGATAGAGGGAGAGGAGGGAGACAGCCAAACAGGGAGAGGAGGGAGACAGCCAGACAGGGAGAGGAGGGAGACAGCCAGACAGGGAGAGGAGGGAGACAGCCAGACAGGGAGAGGAGGGAGACAGCCAGACAGGGAGAGGAGGGAGACAGCCAGACAGGGAGAGGAGGGTGACAGCCAGACAGGGAGAGCAGGGAGACAGCCAGACAGGGAGAGCAGGGAGACAGCCAGACAGGGAGAGCAGGGAGACAGCCAGACAGGGAGAGCAGGGAGACAGCCAGACAGGGAGAGCAGGGAGACAGCCAGACAGGGAGAGCAGGGAGACAGCCAGACAGGGAGAGGTGGGAGACAGCCAGACAGGGAGAGGAGGGAAACAGCCAGACAGGGAGAGGAGGGAGACAGCCAGACAGAGGGAGGGGAGGGAGACAGCCAGACAGAGGGAGGGAGGGGAGGGAGACAGCTAGACAGAGGGAGGGGCGAGAGACAGACAGAGGGAGGGGAGGGAGACAGTCAGACAGAGGGAGGGGAGGGAGACAGCTAGACAGAGGGAGGGGAGAGAGACAGCCAGACAGAGGGAGGGGAGGGAGACAGCTAGACAGAGAGGGACGGAGGGGAGGGAGACAGCCAGAGAGGGACGGAGGGGAGAGAGACAGCCAGCCAGAGAGTGATGGAAGGGAGACAGCCAGCCAGAGAGGGAGGGAGACAGCCAGCTAGAGAGGAAGGGAGGAAGGGGAGGCAGACAGCCAGCCAGAAAGGGAGAGAGACAGCCAGCCAGGGAGTGGGGGAGGGGAGAGAGACAGACAGATAGAGGGAGGGGAGGCAGACAGCCAGACAGATAGAGGGAGACAGCCAGACAGAGGGAGGGGAAGGAGACACATAGACAGAGGGAGGGGAGGAATACAGACAGAGAGGGAGGGGAGGAAGACAGTCAGACAGACAGAGGGAGAAGAGGGAGACAGCCAGATGGAGGAAGGGGAGGGAGACAGCCAGACAGATAGAGGGAGAAGAGGGAAACACACAGACAGAGGGAGGGGAGGGAGACAGCCAGACAGAGAGGGACGGAGGGGAGGGAGACAGCCAGCCAGAGAGTGATGGGAGGGAGACAGCCAGCCAGAGAGGGAGGGAGGGGAGGGAGACAGCTAGAGAGGGAGGGAGGTAGGCGAGGCAGCCAGCCAGAAAGGGAGAGAGACAGGGAGGGAGGGGAGGGAGACAGCCAGCCAGAGAGGGGGGGAGGGGAGGGGAGGGAGATTGCCAGACAAATAGAGGGAGGGGAGGGAGACAGCCAGACAGAGGGAGAAGAGGGAGACAGACAGAGGGAGAGGAGGGATACAGACAGAGAGGGAGGGGAGGAAGACAGACAGAGGGAGAAGAGGGAGACAGCCAGACAGATGGAGGGAGGGGAGGGAGACACATAGACAGAGAAAGAAGAGGGAGACAGACAGAGGGAGGGGAGGGAGACACATAGACAGAGGGAGGGGAGGGATACAGACAGAGAGGGAGGGGAGGAAGACAGACAGAGGGAGAAGAGGGAGACAGCCAGACAGATGGAGGGAGGGGAGGGAGACAGCCAGACAGATGGAGGGAGGGGAGGGAGACAGCCAGACAGATAGAGGGAGAAGAGGGAGACACACAGACAGAGGGAGGGGAGGAAGACAGTCAGACAGACAGAGGGAGAAGAGGGAGACAGCCAGACAGAGGGAGGGGAGGGAGACAACCAGACAGAGAGGGACAGAGGGGAGGGAGACAGCCAGAGAGGGACGGAGGGGAGGGAGACAGACAGACAGAGAGGGACGGAGGGGAGGGAGACAGCCAGAGAGGGAGGGAGGGGAGGGAGACAGCCAGCTAGAGAGGGAGGGAGGTAGGGGAGGCAGACAGCCAGCCAGAAAGGGAGAGAGATAGCCAGGGAGGGAGGGGAGGGAGACAGCCAGCCAGAGAGGGGGGGGGGAGTGGAGGGAGACAGCCAGCCAGAGAAGGAGGTGTGTTGCCCAGGGTTATGGGGTACTCGGTCCCGGGCGGTATAACTGGGAAAATGTCACTTTTGTGGCCATTGCCCGGTTCCGTGCCCTGGGTGCTTTTTGAAAAAGGGGTATATTTACAAGGGAATTAAATAAGAGTTTATTATGTGACGCCACTTGCAGTTTGCGGCTATGTGGACGAAGCCGCCGCTGCACAATGTTCACTACTGGGGCTGGTGTTAGTGGCAGCCTGGGTGTTGGGCCCTCCACAAGCAGGGCCAGGCCCCAGATGATAGGTGATGTAGATGGGTGCTGAAAGAAGGTAGGCCACACAAGGGGTTGCAGTGTAGCTGGTTCCTTTACTCACAGTAAGCTGGAAACTGGTCACCCGAGGCCAGCTGGTCTCAACCGCAGGTCCGCTTATTCCCAGTGCCGGTTTAGTGACCAGGTGGCTTTTTTCCCCTGCACCTGTCTTGGTTGGTGGTTCCCCGTGGCTTGGAGCAGTTGGAGGTGCCCTCCTGGTAGTCTCTTAACGGCAGTCCGTATGACTGTAGCGTGAACCCTGTGGGGGTCGGAGTCTCTGGTCCTGGTTCTCAGTTCTCCCGTTGCTACGGTGTCCCGAACTTCAAGGTCAGTGAGGTCCTTGATGGTACCCTCACTGTGCAGATTTTATCAGGTCTGCCTGGAGCGTTTGCCTGACCTAGGATTCTGTACCCCGTTGGTGCGTAGCTCTGAGAGTACTCCACCGGCAACTAAACGCCTGGGTCCACAGGTCACTCACACTCCTGTCAGTGCGTCTACTTGCTTCCTCACTCTGTCACCGACTATTGCCGACTACTGTGTCTGACTGTCCACTGTCTGCCCCTCCCACCTGGTCGTCAAGTGGACTGGATTGTCTCCACCATCTATTGGTCCAACCCTAGCCTGGTACCATTCTATGGGGAAATTGGTGAAAACAGGGATTATCTGGAGTGTTTGTGTTGTTACCGACACTGGTCTTCTGGGTCCCTGGGGGTAGGCCCTGCATCCTGGTGGGGATGCAGTACCTTGTAGCTCCCTGTTGGCTTCAGGGGCACTACAGAGGGAGTGGACGGAGACAGAGAGGGAGGGAGGGGAGGGAGACAGCCAGCCAGAGAGGGAGGGAGGGGAGGGAGACATCCAGAGAGAAAGGGGGACAGCCAGCCAGAGAGGGAGGGGAGGGAGACAGCCAGCCAGAGAGGGAGAGAAGGGAGACAGCCAGCCAGAGAGGGAGGAGGGGAGGGAGACAGACAGAAAGATAGAGGGAGACAGCCAGACAGAGGGAGGGGAGGGAGGCAGCCAGACAGAGGGAGGGGAGGGAGACACACAGACAGAGGGAGGGGAGGGAGGGAGAGAGGGAGGGGAGGAAGACAGACAGAGGGAGGGGAGGGAGAAGAGGGAGACAGCCAGACAGAGGGAGGTGAGGGATTCAGACAGATAGAGGGAGAGGAGGGAGACAGCCAGACAGGGAGGGGAGGGAGACAGCCAGACAGAGGGAGGTGAGGGATCCAGACAGATAGAGGGAGAGGAGGGAGACAGCCAAACAGGGAGAGGAGGGAGACAGCCAGACAGGGAGAGGAGGGAGACAGCCAGACAGGGAGAGGAGGGAGACAGCCAGACAGGGAGAGGAGGGAGACAGCCAGACAGGGAGAGGAGGGTGACAGCCAGACAGGGAGAGCAGGGAGACAGCCAGACAGGGAGAGCAGGGAGACAGCCAGACAGGGAGAGCAGGGAGACAGACAGACAGGGAGAGCAGGGAGACAGCCAGACAGGGAGAGCAGGGAGACAGCCAGACAGGGAGAGGTGGGAGACAGCCAGACAGGGAGAGGAGGGAAACAGCCAGACAGGGAGAGGAGGGAGACAGCCAGACAGAGGGAGGGGAGGGAGACAGCCAGACAGAGGGAGGGAGGGGAGGGAGACAGCTAGACAGAGGGAGGGGAGAGAGACAGACAGAGGGAGGGGAGGGAGACAGTCAGACAGAGGGAGGGGAGGGAGACAGCTAGACAGAGGGAGGGGAGGGAGACAGCTAGACAGAGGGAGGGGAGAGAGACAGACAGACAGAGGGAGGGGAGGGAGACATCTAGACAGAGAGGGATGGAGGGGAGGGAGACAGCCAGAGAGGGACGGAGGGGAGAGAGACAGCCAGCCAGAGAGTGATGGAAGGGAGACAGCCAGCAAGAGAGGGAGGGAGACAGCCAGCTAGAGAGGAAGGGAGGAAGGGGAGGCAGACAGCCAGCCAGAAAGGGAGAGAGGCAGCCAGCCAGGGAGTGGGGGAGGGGAGAGAGACAGACAGATAGAGGGAGGGGAGGCAGACAGCCAGACAGATAGAGGGAGACAGCCAGACAGAGGGAGGGGAAGGAGACACATAGACAGAGGGAGGGGAGGAATACAGACAGAGAGGGAGGGGAGGAAGACAGTCAGACAGACAGAGGGAGAAGAGGGAGACAGCCAGACGGAGGGAGGGGAGGGAGACAGCCAGACAGATAGAGCGAGAAGAGGGAAACACACAGACAGAGGGAGGGGAGGGAGACAGCCAGACAGAGAGGGACGGAGGGGAGGGAGACAGCCAGCCAGAGAGGGACGGAGGGGAGGGAGACAGCCAGCCAGAGAGTGATGGGAGGGAGACAGCCAGCCAGAGAGGGAGGGAGGGGAGGGAGACAGCTAGAGAGGGAGGGAGGTAGGGGAGGCAGCCAGCCAGAAAGGGAGAGAGACAGGGAGGGAGGGGAGGGAGACAGCCAGCCAGAGAGGGGGGGAGGGGAGGGGAGGGGAGGGAGATTGCCAGACAAATAGATGGAGGGGAGGGAGACAGCCAGACAGAGGGAGAAGAGGGAGACAGACAGAGGGAGGGGAGGGATACAGACAGAGAGGGAGGGGAGGAAGACAGACAGAGGGAGAAGAGGGAGACAGCCAGACAGATGGAGGGAGGGGAGGGAGACACATAGACAGAGAGAGAAGAGGGAGACAGACAGAGGGAGGGGAGGGAGACACATAGACAGAGGGAGGGGAGGGATACAGACAGAGAGGGAGGGGAGGAAGACAGACAGAGGGAGAAGAGGGAGACAGCCAGACAGATGGAGGGAGGGGAGGGAGACAGCCAGACAGATGGAGGGAGGGGAGGGAGACAGCCAGACAGATAGAGGGAGAAGAGGGAGACACACAGACAGAGGGAGGGGAGGAAGACAGTCAGACAGACAGAGGGAGAAAAGGGAGACAGCCAGACAGAGGGAGGGGAGGGAGACAACCAGACAGAGAGGGACAGAGGGGAGGGAGACAGCCAGAGAGGGACGGAGGGGAGGGAGCCAGCCAGCCAGAGAGGGACGGAGGGGAGGGAGACAGCCAGAGAGGGAGGGAGGGGAGGGAGACAGCCAGCTAGAGAGGGAGGGAGGTAGGGGAGGCAGACAGCCAGCCAGAAAGGGAGAGAGATAGCCAGGGAGGGAGGGGAGGGAGACAGCCAGCCAGAGAGGGGGGGGGGGAGTGGAGGGAGACAGCCAGCCAGAGAAGGAGGTGTGTCGCCCAGGGTTATGGGGTACTCGGTCCCGGGCGGTATAACTGGGAAAATGTCACTTTTGTGGCCATTGCCCGGTTCCGTGCCCTGGGTGCTTTTTGAAAAAGGGGTATATTTACAAGGGAATTAAATAAGAGTTTATTATGTGACGCCACTTGCAGTTTGCGGCTATGTGGACGAAGCCGCCGCTGCACAATGTTCACTACTGGGGCTGGTGTTAGTGGCAGCCTGGGTGTTGGGCCCTCCACAAGCAGGGCCAGGCCCCAGATGATAGGTGATGTAGATGGGTGCTGAAAGAAGGTAGGCCACACAAGGGGTTGCAGTGTAGCTGGTTCCTTTACTCACAGTAAGCTGGAAACTGGTCACCCGAGGCCAGCTGGTCTCAACCGCAGGTCCGCTTATTCCCAGTGCCGGTTTAGTGACCAGGTGGCTTTTTTCCCCTGCACCTGTCTTGGTTGGTGGTTCCCCGTGGCTTGGAGCAGTTGGAGGTGCCCTCCTGGTAGTCTCTTAACGGCAGTCCGTATGACTGTAGCGTGAACCCTGTGGGGGTCGGAGTCTCTGGTCCTGGTTCTCAGTTCTCCCGTTGCTACGGTGTCCCGAACTTCAAGGTCAGTGAGGTCCTTGATGGTACCCTCACTGTGCAGATTTTATCAGGTCTGCCTGGAGCGTTTGCCTGACCTAGGATTCTGTACCCCGTTGGTGCGTAGCTCTGAGAGTACTCCACCGGCAACTAAACGCCTGGGTCCACAGGTCACTCACACTCCTGTCAGTGCGTCTACTTGCTTCCTCACTCTGTCACCGACTATTGCCGACTACTGTGTCTGACTGTCCACTGTCTGCCCCTCCCACCTGGTCGTCAAGTGGACTGGATTGTCTCCACCATCTATTGGTCCAACCCTAGCCTGGTACCATTCTATGGGGAAATTGGTGAAAACAGGGATTATCTGGAGTGTTTGTGTTGTTACCGACACTGGTCTTCTGGGTCCCTGGGGGTAGGCCCTGCATCCTGGTGGGGATGCAGTACCTTGTAGCTCCCTGTTGGCTTCAGGGGCACTACAGAGGGAGTGGACGGAGACAGAGAGGGAGGGAGGGGAGGGAGACAGCCAGCCAGAGAGGGAGGGAGGGGAGGGAGACATCCAGAGAGAAAGGGGGACAGCCAGCCAGAGAGGGAGGGGAGGGAGACAGCCAGCCAGAGAGGGAGAGAAGGGAGACAGCCAGCCAGAGAGGGAGGAGGGGAGGGAGACAGCCAGCCACAGAGGGAGGGGAGGGAGACAGCCAGCCGCCCCCACGTCAGCAGCCGGGCTGCTCGGATCTAGATCCGCGGTGGCTCGAGGGGCATCCGGACCCGGGGGTCGTGTGGCCACTCAAATGAAGGGGGTATTTACAGGGGATTGAGTATTTAAAGTTCGTGACGCCAATCGTGGTGTGTGGTAAAGTGAAGTATCACCGCTGCTGTTGGGGAGTACCCGGGGTGATGACGAAGGCAGCCAGGTGTTGCAACCCTCCACGGGTAGGGGGAATGCCCCGGGACTCGGTGATGGAGTTGGGAAGTGCCATTGGGGGATGACAGGATCAGTTGCGTACTCACTCAGTTCATGAAGCTATTGCAAAGAAGAAAAGATACTACATATAAGGGGCAGCACACCCAATCATAGGTTAAAGGCAGTTTTATTGGAATTCATAACATTTAAAAACATGTGTCCATACCAGGATATCTCCAAACCCCACACATGAAAAAACACAGTTTCATGACACATGCGGTAATCATATACCCATGTGCCTGGGTCAATACAGCACAACTGTATATATCAAAATAAGAGCTCAGGCTATCATATTAAACAGAGGCACAGGCTGTGGTTAATACACAAATGGCAGAGTATCAAAATATGCATGTAATATGTCCCTGATTACATAGCAGGGAGTCAGACAACATAAGACCTGCACCTTACACCTAAAACAAGGTAAAAAAACATTCAAAGATAGCCCATATGTATATAAAACCAGCTCCAGGTGGAGGGGGTGGAGAGGAAAGAGATCCTGGGATATATCCCACGCGTATCGCCGCAAGGCTTCGTCAGGGATAAAAGAAAGTGCAGAATTCACACAAAGATGCAACTTATATATTAGTGACTATAATTAAAGGCCATTATCACCTGTGTGCTTTGTGGTGTTTTACTCAGGTCCGGACCATTTGGATCTATTTGTGCGCAGCGCTCGTCATGAGTCACATGGTTCATAGCTAGCACTGCGCAGGTGTTAGAAACAAGAAGGACAACTCCCGTCATCACAGGGTTTGAAGTGCGCATGCGTGATAAGCATAATATGCCTCTAGCGTTAGTTGTTGCTATGGTGAAAAGGGTTGGCATAAGAACCGCCCCATCGCCGTTAGTGCACAGCATACAGCAGACAGACAGAGCTGTCATAAAGCATGCACCATAGACGTAAGGATCACGTATAGGCGCTTGGGGGACACCATAGGAATGATAGAGAGGTAGAAACATGATATATATAGAAGCGTCGATCGCCCATGCGCAGAGAGCACATAATACATCCAGCGTGGAGTGGCGTCATAAAGAGAGGCAGGCCCGGAGGATGCCTCACTATCGTCAAATGAAATACATGCAGGCCCGTAGGTGTTATCATGGGGATAAAAACCAACATGAGAATCATCCTGCGGTGCATATATAAGAGCGTTCAGGGTTTCACCATAAACACAGTAAGAACAATAATGGAATGTGTGTCGATACCATGGAAATGATAAGAATATAGACATAATATGTATAAAGGCGTCAATCGCCCATGCGCAGAGGGCGCATGATTCATCCAGTGTGGGGTAACGTTATGAGGGGAGGCGGGTCATGGGAATGGCTCACTATCATCAAAATAGACACAAGGGGATACCATAGGAAATACATGTAGGCCCCGTAGGTGTTATTAAGGGGAGGGGGGACGGGAGTCTGTCTCTTTCCCTGGCTGGCTGTCTCTGTCTGTCTATCTCTTACCCTGGCCGGTTAAGGGGGGGTATTATTTACAAGCCCAAAAGTTTTTGGGTGGCCTGCAAGTTCTCGGCCTTGTCTTTATAAAATGGGGGCAACAAAAGTCCCAACGGGGATGGGCAGTCGGGGCCCCAACGGGGACTTCAACATGGTAGCCGGGAACCGCTACCGCACTTTAACTTTCTTGTTAATCAGGTGAAAGCCTTGGGTGATTAGTGTTCATTCATTCAGTTATTTACACAATCAACTTGTTGCACCCCTAAATGGCAGTCTCTCTGTACCTAAGCGGGGGCCTACCTAGGTTAGGGCGTGTGGACCTTCTGGGCTCAATATTGTCAGTGCGAGGCAATGGGACAGAGGGAACAACCAGTCCCTCTTCCCGTGTGTCAGGTATGGCAGGTAGAGACCTGCGGGGGCGCAGCATAGGTGCATCCCTGGGTGCTTGGTCGGGTGGCTCGCTGGCGGGCATTTCCGTCTCTCTCTCTTCCACGGGTTGTGGGAACATTATCACGGGAACAATTACCGCGCCATTTTGCATAGGCCAGTCCGCTGGGAAGTCGCCCATTACGGTATGAATCACCTCTTTCTTCTTTTCCCCACTCGGCACGGGGACCGGAGCCTCGTCCACCCGCCTCAAGGGATCTGGGCATCTCTTCAGGTGGTCCCTGGAAACAGTAGCCGTGGTCTTCCCCTGGTCGCGACTGATCAGATAGGTCTTCTCGTTCTCCCATACAGTGGGGTGTACGACATACGGGGTCCTTTCCCATTGATCGTCGAGCTTATGCGTCCTCCTCTTATGCTTCAGTACCACATCCCCGGGTTCAAAGGGGGCAGCCGGAGCCCGCTTGTTGAAGCACTGCTCTTGCTTTTCTCGGCTCTGGCGTAGATTCCTCTCCACATACTCCTGGATCTGTCGGTACTGTATCTGCCGCTTGGTTTCCCAGTTGTTAGTGGAGGGACGGGCTTCGGGTGCCTCTATATCCATTTCTAGATCCACGGGCAGCCGTCCCGGTCGGGCTCTCATCAAATATGCGGGCGTGCACTTGGTGGAACTGCAGGGGATGTTATTGTACATGTCCACCAGGTCAGGAAACTTCTCCGGCCACAAGTTCCTTTCCTCCAACGGTAATGTCTTGAGGAGGTTCAGGACTAGGTGATTCATTTTCTCACACATCCCGTTAATCTGGGCATTATATGGCGTAGTCCGGATCTTCTTATACCCGTACCATTGACAGAACTCTTGGAACACCTCCACTTCAAAGGCTGAGCCCTGGTCTGTGAGTACCCTCTCCAGGAAGCCGTGCGGTCGGCAGAAGTAGGCCTGGAAGGCTCTAGCTGCAGTACGGCCTGTCAGATCTTTAACAGGGACATCCACCATGAACCGGGAGTAGTGGTCTACGATGGTCAGGGCATATGTATACCCGCTTCGGCTGGGCGTGAGCTTGACATGGTCCAGGGCAACCAACTCCAGTGGCTGGTGAGTGACGATCGGCTTTAAGGGAGCCTTCTAGCTGGCTTCATCCTGCCTTCTCAGTGTGCAGGGACCACATTCTCGATACCAGGCCTCCACAGACTCCCGCATTCCACTCCAATAGAACCGCTCTCTCAGCAACATCTCCAGCTTTTTCCAACTGAAGTGACCGGCGCCATCATGGTAGGCCTGCAGGACCCTGGGCACACTGGCTTGGGGAACCACCACCTGGCGGACCTTCTCGTGGGTCTTCGGATTAATCATTTCCCTATACAGCTTCCCCTGATGTAAGTACAGCCGGTTTCTCTTTCCACAGCCGTTGAGCTTCTGAGGGGGCTGTGGGATCCATCCTGGAGGAGCCCTGCGCAATCATGGCTTTGACAAGCTGGACCGCAGGTTCTTGATTCTGGGCTTCCTGCCACCCCTGGCCGGGCAGCGGGTCAAGGTTCACCTGTTGTTGGTTAACACAGGGCCTCTCATCTCGTGGCTGATGGAATTGCGGGTAGCTCGATTTCCTCAAGGTCATCGTCTTCCACCCCTTCTTCGGGCAGGTGCGGCATTTGGGACAGCACATCCGCATTGGTATTCTTGCGGCCGGCCCTGCACTTGATAGTGAAATCGTAATTGGACAGTCGAGCCATCCACCGCTGGTCCAGGGCGCCCAGCTTGGCCGTTTCCAAGTGTGTCAACGGATTATTGTCCGTGTAGGCAGTAAACTTCGCCGCCGCGAGGTAATGCTTGAACCTCTTGGTTATTGCCCACACGAGGGCTAAGATCTCAAGCTTGAAGGAGCTGTAATTTTCGGCTTTCCTTTCCGTCGGCCGGAGTTTCCTGCTAGCGTAGGCGATCACTTTTTCCTTTCCATCCTGTACCTGGGACAGGAGCACACCCAGGCCCACATTGCTGGCGTCGGTGTAGAGGACGAATGGGAGGCCGTAGTCTGGGTAAGCCAAGATTTCTTCTCCCGTCAGGGCTGACTTCAACTAATGGAAAGACTCCTCATGTTTCTCGTCCCAAACAAACGGGGGACCGGGGGCCCTTCCATTCTTGGTCTGTCCCACGAGGAGATCTTGCATGGGCGCGGCCATCTTCGTGTACCCCTTGATGAAACGGCGGTAGTAGCCCACCAGGCCCAGGAACTGCCTCACCTCCCTCACTGTGGCTGGTCGTGGCCAGTTCTGGATGGCAACGATCTTCTCCGGATCCGGGGCCACACCTTCTGCGCTCACCACATGTTCGAGGTATTGCACTTTAGGTTTCAGCAGATGGCACTTAGAGGGCTTCAGTTTCATCCCGTACTTAGAGAGGGCTGCGAACACTTCTGCCAGGTGCTCCAGGTGGGCCTCATACGTCTTGGAATACACAATCACATCATCCAGATATAATAGCACAGTCTCGAAGTTGAGATGCCCCAAGCAGCACTCCATGAGCCGTTGGAAGGTCCCCGGGGCGTTGCACAGCCCAAATGGCATACTGTTGAACTCGCAGAGTCCCATGGGGGTACCAAATGCGGTCTTCTCGCGGTCTTCCGGTGCAACTGCTACCTGCCAGTATCCACTGGTAAGGTCAAGGGTAGAGAAATAATTAGCAGTTTTAAGTGCAGCCAGCGACTCTTCAATGCGGGTGAGAGGTTAAGCATCTTTGTGCGTTATCTGATTGATCTTCCGGTAATCCACACACATTCTCATGGTACCATCTTTCTTCTTTACCAGCACTAATGGAGCTGCCCAGGAACTACAACTATCCCGGATGACCCCTGCCTCCTTCATGTTCCTCAACATGTTTTTAGCGCATTGATAATGTGCTGGTGGTATCGGCCTATACCTTTTTTTAATGGGTGGGTGTGTGCCTGTGGGGATATGATGTTGAACCCCCTTAATTGTCCCGAAGTCTAGCGGGTGCTTGCTGAAAACCTGCTCATACTTCTGTACTACCCTGTATACCCCGTTTTTGTGGTGTACCGGGGTAAACTCAGTGCCGACATGTAACTCTCGACACCACTCCTCTAGTGGCGTAGATGGGGTGTCACTGCTCAAGTTGTGTGTAGGGGTAGTGGGGGTAGTGTCATGGATGGCGTGGGGGTCTATGATAAACAGCTTGTCTATGGTGGCGTAGCGGGGGAGCCTAACTTCTTCCTCCCCGCAGTTCAGCACTCTCACAGGCACTCTCCCTTTCTTGACGTCAATCACCCCCCTTGCTGCCATTACTGTGGGCCAGTGATCTGAAGGCGAGGGATCCACCAACGCCGGATAATCTCGTCCCTAGGGGCCTACTGCTGCCCTACACCAAATCATCTCGCTCTTTGGCGGGACCACCAAAGGGGCTGCGTCCATCATCCGCACTCCACCAATCTCTCCACCCGTCAGGTTCGCTTGCTGCCGGTGCAGGAGGGCCCGGATTTCACACTGTAGGGCCCTCTGCCGACCTCCTCCTGCAGTGGCAGACAGTTGCTGCAGCAAGCTCAACACCTCTCCTATACAGTGCTCAATCACATTGGTCCCTAGGACCACTTTTGGGTTACGGTCACTGGACTCATTCAGCGCCACAATCATCCCTTGGCGTTTCAGCTGGGTCCGCCCCACAGTCAGGGTCATCTCCCTGAGTCCCACTTGGGTCATAGGGAGCCAATTGGCCACAATAACGGTCATGCTATCATCGGGAGGGGCAAGTTCACTATCGGCCCAATATCGCTGGTACAATGAATAAGGCATAGTGGTTACCTGTGATCCAGTGTCCAACAGGGCCATGGTCGGGACGCCGTCCACCGCCAGGGAGATGATGGGGCGGCCTCCTACAAACCGGTCTCTCCAATCAGCCGGGCCATGGGGGTCTACTCCTGAGGATTGGCCCTTGGCCTCGGGTTGCTCGTTTAACGGACATCGCCTAGAGTAATGGCCAGGCTTGTTGTACCTGTAGCACACAGGTGGCCCATACCGCGGGTCGGTGTTCTTCCTCCGCTGCATCCAAGGGACGTCCTCTGGACTGTCGGCGAGCTGGATCATTGCTGGAGGCTTGACTCTAGGTGGGAGCTTGAGTGCGGCAATCACCCGGGCGAGGTCCTCGCTCATGTGCTGTACTTTTTCGGCCAGCTCGTCTGTCACCCCGGCAGGTGCTGCAGGGGCCGGCAGGGCCAGGAGCGGAGGCGCCACCGAGACAGGAGCCGATTCGGCCGGCCAAGGGGCCACGTCAGGAGCACCAACATCAAGGGGTTGCAGGGCCTTTATGGCCCGTTCTTTCAGTATCGCAAAGTCCACCTCAGGGTGCTCCAGGGCCCACAACCGCAGCTGCTTGCGGTCTTCAGCGGACTCCAGTCCCCGCAGAAACTGTTACACCAACATCTTATTGCTGTCGGCCTCGTTGATGGTATCCACCCGCTTCAGGATTCGGAGGGCCGTCTGCAGGCACAGGGCATAGTCTCTGATGCTGTCTGCAGGTCTGCATCCGTAGCTCGGCTTCTATGCGGGTCTCAAAGGCGGTCTGGAGCTTTTCAAAGATGGTGGTCACCGAGGCCCGGTACGCATCGGCCCAGGTCTCCGTCTCCTGCTCGGCCGCACCGGTCAGCTGCCCCAGCACTACCACTGCACGCTGTCTGCCGGTCATGGCATACAGATCGAGAACCGAGCATATCTTTTTTCGGAACGCCTGTAACGTGTCAGGCTTCCCACCGTACTGGGGTAACCAGGCAGAGCCAGGCACGTAGGGCAGGGAGATCGGCATTACCTGGGCGACCGCCGGACCCGTGGCCTCCTCCGCTCGTGCGACCGGAGAGGGGGCTATCGCATTTCCGTCTTCGGGCACCGACACTCCTGCGGCTGACGCCCCTTCGCCGTCTCCGGTAGGCGCGGACATTTTCTTTCCGTCCTCCCTTGGTGTTTTCCGAGCACTTCACTTGCTTTTTGCTCCGCTCTCGGGGGGCGGGGTTTCGTCTTCGCGCCCTTTCTGTTCAGGGAAGACGGCTCAGGCGTGAACTTTTCGCGCCCAAGATGGCGGATTCTCCAATTTTTCAGCGGGATGCCGCTGACGATGATCTGAAGGCGCACTTCCACAGGTAAGTGGACGGTTCTATCCTGTTCACAGACGCCAGAAGAGTCGATGTGTACCGCCTCGCGGGCTCGGTTGTGACTGCCGAGCTGCTCGGATCCGTGCTCGTACTGCGGGTGGCGGCTCGAGCCTCTCACGGACCCGGGGGTCACGTCGCTCTGCAAGGGAGTTGGCGCTACACACGGGGATTTGGGTGAGGAGTCCCACGTCCGGGGCCGCGGTGGTTTGGTTTGGGATGATAGTTCGTGACGCCACCCACGGGTTGTGGTGATTGTAGACACCACCGGGGGCTCCCGGGAGCGGTGTAATGACGCAGCTAGGTGTTGACCCCTCCGTGGGTAGGGGGTGTTGGTCCCGGGGCCCGGTAGGCGAGCGCCGGGGTGCAGGGTGAAGTGTTGCGGTGCGGTGCCTGATGGCACTGGTGTACTCACTCTGACAAAAGACACTGGAGTCTCTGGTGAACCAAACGGAGTGATTAACGGGGCCCGCAGCCGGCTGCAGCTTCTCCCAGAATAGGTTGGTGGTTTCCGCCTTTCTCCTGCACCTCTGTATGTAAATGTTTGACTCCTATGCCTAGACACCGGTAGTCCGCTCCCCGACTTGTATATGCCGTAGGGGCCCGTTTGCCCGCAGACGCTGGCCCTTTGGGTCTCTATGCCTTGGCGGTGGCTTTACCCTGTGTGGTTGGGCTGTTGTCTTCTAACGGGACTTGTGTGGGATAGGTCCTAAGGTCCAGTCCGCAATCAGTTGATTCGACTCGGCCCTGTCGGTTCAGGGCTTTGTACTGGGTCTGAGTACCCTGCCTGGTGCTCCGGTATCCAGTTGGCTCCACGGTTCGGTTCCGGTGGGCCACTACCCTGTCCCGGTCCCTTACGGTTCCACCGGTCGTCTTCCCGGTCTCCTGCAGGCGGCCACCACCGTCTGCCTCCTTGCCAATGGTGACTGGGCCCCTATCCAGGGGCACTCCTTCATTTTTTGGGTGGCCCGTCAGGCTGATGCTTGTCTGAATGGTCGGCAGCTGGGATTGGACAGGTCACTGGCATCGGTCAAGTGGATTGGCATGCGTGGAATGGAGTGGAGCAGGGTCGTGCCTGAGTTTGAGTATTACTGCAGGATGTTACACGTGGGAGGGAATGACCTGGGTTTGCGGGCATCGTGCGAGTTGATCAGAGATGTCAAGATAGATCTGTTGCGTTTATGGGCGAGGTACCCGGGTTTGATTGTGGTATGGTCGGACATCATGGCCAGGTTAGTGTGGAGGGGGGCTCGTTTGGTTGAGAGGATTAATTGAGCCTAGGCACCAGTGAACAGGGTGGTGGCGTGTTTTGTGAGGAGAAATGGTGGTATTGTAGTGAGGTATACGGAGCTGGAGTCGCCGAGGTGGCAGTTTCGGAGGGGTGATGGTCTACACCTTAATGATGTTGGTTCGGATTTATGGGCGTTGGGTTTACGTGAAGGTGTGGAGCAAGCTATGGGTGTGTGGTGGGTCCAGGACACGTAAGGAGTCACGTGCCCTGTCCTGTGGCGGGGGTAGGTCTGGTCCAGAATCTGTTTGAAGGGATTGGTAGCTGGACCGAGAGACACTGTCTTGGTATGGTGGCTCCGGGTTCCGGGAAATTGCAAGCACGGGGTTCTGCAAAAGTTTGGGGGGTATAAATCCGTGGGGTGATTAATACCTCATCTCTGGGTCGGTGTGTTGCAGCCAGGGATATTGGTGTAAGAAGTGGTTTCTAGACCGGGCCTACATAGGGTTACATATACTGTTTGTTATTTCTGTGTTACTTATTATTATTTGTTTGGAGTCGCCCGTTGGACGCTGCCCCCCTTGTGTTAGAGTATAAATAATAGGTAATAAAGGCTGCTGTGGCCAATTTTTTAACCAAGTCGCATGCAGTCTGTGTGTTATTTATTAGGGGGTAATGTTGGGGTATCACAAAACATCACGACTGGAGAATCCTTCCTCAGTGGTCAAGGGGTTATTTACAGGGGATAAGTGTTTGTGACGCCACCTATGGTTCACGGTAAGGGGAGTACCGTTGCTGCCGATGGGAGTAGCCGGGGGAGATGGAGTGGGGCAGCAAGATGACGTTCCCTCCACGGGTAGGGGGGGATCCGGGACTTTGGATGGTGGAGGTGTAGGGAAGCGTGCTGCAGACTAGGCGGGAAGACAGGACGCAGGGGGAGAGCAGCGTATTCACTCAGGCTGTGTGGATGTTGGTGTGACCATTATGGAGACTCTGACACAGGAATAAAACAAGTCTCTGGGTGCTGCTGCCACTCTGGGGAAGCTCGTCCGGGAATCCGTCCCCGTTGGTATTGCTGGTGGTCTGGAGCCTGCCTCCTTACACTTGTGTTTAGACGTTTCTCAGTGACCCCTCGGCCTGAAGCTGTCGGGGTCCTGCTCCCTATAGATAAATAGAGGAGCTGTGCTCTCAATGGCTGACACTTGAGATTTCAGTGGGCCGCATAAGCTGGAAAGCCCTATCCCCCTTGTTGTGTTGGTGACTTCGATCCCTGAGCTCTTGGGGAAAGTTCATAAAGAGACTATCCTCCACCGGGGAATTATCAGGTTGTGTGAAGCTACTCCCTGATCTAGGGTCCAGTACCCTGCCGTGCTCGGTACCAGTCCGGTTACTAGATTTTCCGGCGCCGACCGTTCTCCAAAACTAAGTCTGGGCACCCTTCTCCAATACCCTACGACCGGGTCTCCAACTCCTCTGTCTGCAACCTAGCCAAACTCATCCAGGGAGCTACAACTCCCTCAGTGCCTCACTCTCTGAGGGCTACTACTCAACTGACTATGTCCCTCCCACCAGTCTTCCTGACCCCTAGGCGGGTGGCCCTTTTCTAGCTAGACCACCCACTGGTGTGCCTGACAGGGTGTGGTGTGAGATGTGGCTAGGATTTGAATGCTGATGGAAGCAATACCAATAGTTAGGATCCCAGAACCGTGGAGGGTGAGTTCTGCACCATAAGAGAAAGGAGTGCAGTTCACTGTGACACCGTGATTAGGTCAGGTGCGTTACACATACTTAAAGACTCAGTGTCATGGCGGCACACTGCTTCCGGGTCGCGCATTCACTTCCTGTACTGTGCATAAAATCACACAGCTTTCCGTGTTTTCCCCGCCCCCTGGCCGTCCTCTCATCTGTGATTGGTTGCAGGCTGACGCGCTCCCAGCCTGTGACAGTCTCTGGTGCAGTCATCGCTTATCGCGGCTCAGGCTACACTCAGAGCTGGCTGTCTTCTCTATGGCTGCTCACTCTGAGATGTAGCAGAGCTGGATGTGTCGTCGTGGGATGTCGTGTGGATTACGCCAGTGGTGAAGGAGGGTGCGTTTTGTACTTTATTTCAAATAAAGGTTTTTTCTCTGTGTCTGTGCTTATTTACATTCATTTACAGGTTTGTGATGTAGGTATCTGATAGATGCCTGTGCCATCACAAACCTTGGGTTTAATAGCAGCTGTGCACCGCTATTAACCCCTGCTATTACCCTGATTGACACCACATCAGGCCACCGGGAAGAGCCGGTAATGCACCGGGATTGTCACATCTAATAGAGTCGGCAATACCGGGCGGCTGCGGGCTGAGAATATACCAGCCCCCAGCCGGCATTATCATGGCTGGGGATGAAAATTGGGGGGACCGCACGTTGTTTTTTTTTTTTTTTAAATTATTTAACAAAAGAAAAGCCGGATGCGGTTCCTCTTTTGATACACAGCCAAGATAAGCACAGGGCTGGGGCACAAAAACAGTGTCTAAACGTTTTTTGTTTCTTTTTAATTTTTGGACCAAGGGATGTAATTTTGGTGATTATTACATTTCTACACCATATTCCGGCACCCAATCTACACCTCCTAGTAAAAAAAAAATTGCAAATTTGGGTCTGAAGTCTGGTGCAGATGATTTCAGCACCAAAATCACACTTGCGAGGGACTCGCTCGAGTCTGCCATGGCATCACCTGGCAAAGCATCACACATGTGACTGGATACAGAGCACAGATACAGCCCGACAGCTGGGGCTGCAGCCGCGAGCTATATCTATGCTGCCGATTGTTTATTTTTACCACAATACTGACTGGAAGACACCTGCACTGCTTTCCCTGCCCACCGGCCATCCTGGCGCCTGTGATTGGTTGTAGTCAGCTGACACGGTGCCACTCAGGATGGGGGGGCGTCTAGCTGCAACCAATTACACGCGCCAGTGTGCGGGCAAAACAATGAATATTGAATTGTCAACTCCGGAAGGGAAAAGATTGACCTGGAAGGAGTGTGCCGCCATGACACAGCCTCGGTGAGTACACTGTGCGCCCTATCCCCTCCACAAACGGTTTTAATCTCCGGATTCTGGTCCCCATTGACTTATATGGGCACCGGATTCCGGAACGGATCGGACTCTTTTTAAAACCTGGCAGTGATCCACCGGTCCCGGATTTTGGGGCGTTCGATCAGCTCTACCTCTGATATTAACAATTTAAAGGACTTCTCAGAAACATGGCATACCTAGTGCTCAGATATTGTACCAAGCGCTAAGATATGTGACCTAACTCCTGAGCATGAATATTACAACACGAGCTCACTTGTAGATGACGTGTACAGGCAAATTGCAACCACAAGGTAAAAAGCAGACACGATGCAATTACGTGTTACCATGACAACCTAATATCCATTTGGAAAAAAAAATTACTTTTTCTACTGCCTGCTGGGATATGTGTTCTGCCACAGGTTAGCAAATATCTAAGACAAGCACCTAGATCTTACAATGCCACCCTTTACAAGACAGTCATGTCTGGCTGCATGCCTATGAAATAAAGGGATATTATTAGATCAGCCTTAAAAGGAATCTGTCACCAGGTTTTTGCCACCTAATCTGAGAGCAGTATAACGTAGAGACAGAGATCCTGATTGCAGCGATGTGTCACTTACTGAGCTGCTAGCTGTAGAAGATTATCATTAGAGAACTAGTAAACCTGCTGCCATGTACGTAGTCATTCATATTTATGAGCTCTGTATAACCCCGCCCCTCCACTGTTTGGCAGATGTATGCTGTGCATAGGCAGAAAGCTGCCAATCGGTGTAATGGGTGGGGCTACACAGAGCTCAGCATTTTTTTGTACTATTTTATCAAAACTACAGCAAGCAACACAATGAATTATATACATTGTTGGAACCAGGATCTCTGCCACATATCATGGTGCTCTTAGGTGGGATAAGAAAAACCTACTAACAGATTCCCATTAAATTCCCCTCTAGTGAACGTCACATTGTACATTGAGGAAAAGCTAATAAAAATATAACATAACCCAGAGCAATTAAGGCTACTTTCACACATCAGTTTTTTGCAATCAGGCACAATCCGGTTTGTGCCTGATGCAACGGATCCATGTCAGAGTGTGTAAAAACTGATGCGACGGATCCAGTAAAAAAAACGGATCAGTTTTTTTTTTAAAGCTGAGAGAGAGGAAGAGACCCCGTCATCACCGCACACGCAGGCACTCCCGCACGCATCATCACCGCACACACCCTGACACTCCCGCACGCATCATCACTGCACATACACCGGCACTCCCGCACGCATCATCACCATTCAAATCCCGGCACTCCCGCACGCATCATCCCCGCACACACCCCGGCGCTCCCGCACGCATCATCCCCGCACACACCCCGCTACTCCCGCTCTCATCATCACCGCACACACCCCGACACTCCCGCACGCATCATCACAGCACACACCCGGCACTCCCGCACTCATCATCACCGCACACACCCCGGCACTCCCGCACTCATCATCACCGCACACACCCCGACACTCCCGCACGCATCATCACCGCACATACACCGGCATTCCCGCACGCATCATCCCTGCACATACACCGGCACTCCCGCTCTCATCATCCCCACACATACACCGGCACTCCCGCACTCATCATCCCCGCACATACACCGGCACTCCCGCACTCATCATCCCCGCACACACCCCGACACTCCCACACGCACCATCACCGCACACACCCCGACACTACCTCAGTGACGTCACCGCTGACTGACAGCACGACTCCCTCAGTTGCTGCGTGGAGCTGATAGAGAGCGACAGTGTTCCACGCCCACTCCTGTCAGCTTCATGTACCAGAGCTGAAAGCGTCGCGGGACATCTGTGGATTACGTCAGACCAGGAGGGGTATTTGGGGATTTTAATAAAATGGTGAAAGAGGGTGTTTTTTTATCCTTTATTCCAAATAAAGTATTTTTTTGGGTGTATGTGTTTATTTACTTTCATTTACAGGTTAATCATTGGGGTTGTCTCATAGACGCCTCCCATGATTAACCCATTATTACCCCGATTGCTACCGCACCAGGGCAATTCGGGATGAGCCGGGTAGAGTCCCGGGACTGTCGCATCTAATGCATGCAGCAATTCCGGGCGGCTGCTAGCTGATATTGTTAGGCTGGGGGGTTCCCCATAACGTAGAGCTCCCCATCCTGAGAATACCAGCCTTCAGCCGTGTGGCTATACACTGGCTGGTATCAAAATTGGGGGGGACCGCACGCCGTTTTTTTTTAATTATTTATTTATTTTACTGCAAGATATAGACCCGGCTGCCGGCGGCTGTGATTGGTTGCAGTGAGACAGCTGTCACTCAGCGTAGGGGCGTGTCTGACTGCAACCAATCATAGGCGCCGGTGGGTGGGGAAAGCAGGTAATACGAGATTGAATAATGGGCAGCCGGCATTTTGCAAATCAGGAGAAGCCGCCGGAGCAGTGTGAACGCCGTGCAGCACCGCGCCCATGATCGGTGAGTGGGTCAGAGTGAGTGAATGAGTCAGTGAGTGAGTCAGTTAGTGTGTGAGAGAGAGAGAGGCTGGGGCCACACAGGGCACTACTGCGATGCTCGCATGACACTTGGCTCGCGCTGGCAGCACAGCAGGAGCCGAGTGTCATGCTAGTGTCCCTACGTCTGCGGTCCGACCGTGCAAGCGGACCACAGCTGCGGGGTGCGGGCCGGCTCTCAGGAGGGGCGGGCTGGCATGGAGAAGGGGAAGGTGGGATTTATCTCCCTCTCTCCTCTGTAGCCGGCTATTGCGACTCTCGCTCTGCATGCATGGTACACCGGTGTACCGCGAGTGCAGTGCGATTTTTCTCTTGCCCCATTCACTTGAATTGGGTGCGAGAGAAAAGAGTCTCGCATTATAGTCGCAGCATGCTGCGATTGTTTTCTCGGTCCGATAAGGGCTGAGAAAATAATCGCTCATGTGTGCTGACACGCAGGCTAGAATTGGTCCGAGTGGAATGCGATGTTTTATCGCACTCCACTCGCACCAATTTTCTTAGGCCAGAGAATCACTTCTGGCATGCTCAGACGTAAAAACCAAATCCGGTACATGCTTCCGGCGTTTGATGCATGCCACCGGATTTGGCGTGCATAGACTTTCATTATGTACCGTGCTGCACAGCGCCACACCCGGCGCTGTGCGGTTTTTTTTTTAGACAAAAAACGTTGCATGAAAAGTTCCATGCGGCCACTGCATTCATTAATTAAGCCGCATCCGGAAAAGACAGATGCAACGCAAGGTCATCAGGCACAATCCGGTGACAATACAAATCAATGGGGATAAAACGGATGCGGTACCGGATCCGTTTTAACCGTTTTTTCCGGATTGTGCCTGATGGGAAAAACCTGATGTGTGAAAGTAGCCTAAAGGCTACTTTACACACTGCGATATCGGTCCCGATATCACTAGTGTGGGTACCCGCCCCCATCTGTTGCGCGACACGGGCAAATCGCTGCCCGTGCCGCACAACATCGCCCAGACCCGTCACACATACTTACCTGCCCGGCGACGTCGCTGTGACTGGCGAACCGCCTCCTTTCTAAGGGGGCGGTCCGTGCGGCGTCACAGCGACGTCACTGAGCGGCCGCCCAATAGAAGCGGAGATTAGCGGGACGTACCATCCCGCCCACCTCCTTCCTTTCCCTTCTATTCTGATAACCTATACTATGGATAGGTCAGTCCAAGACAATCTCTATATCTTTAAAATGTACTTAATATTTATAACCTAATTTATTAACCTACAATATAGATGTCAATGAATTATCACTAACTAGCCCTTCATTTACATGGGACCCCTGTTCTCATGATCCCCCCCCAGTCAGATCCCCCACAATCATGCATTTATGACATATCCTGTGAATAGGTGATATGAATGTATGATCACTGGGGGTCTGACTGGAAGAACAGATCATGAGTATATTAGTGCGTGCACATGGGTGACCACTAGTGATGGGCGAGCACTACAATGCTTGAATGATCGTTACTCGTTTCAAGCTGGTCAGTCGCTCGGACGAGCTCAAAGTGAGTAATGAACATTATGAAGAGTCAATAATTGGCCTGTTTGGGTCTTTGGCTACATACAGTCAGCCATAAACAGTGCAATTCCAGCAGGAGGGAGGGCGGGTTTGATTTTTTTGGTCACACTATGTGCGAGAACGTTGTTTTTGTACACCAGAAGAGCCATTCAGAGACTGCGGTGCCTGCACACATCATGCAGTGAAGCCAGTCTGTGCATTGTGGTCGTTGTTTAACGGATTAATTATTCGAACACTCGCAATACTTGGCGGAGCTCCGCGAGTACATGAGCACCCCAATGCTCAATCAAGTCCCGAGCAGTGCCAAGCACGCTCCCTCATCGCCAATGACTACAGATTTATTCTCTTCTATTGGTCAATAGTAGCAATAGCTAACATGCATAGGAGCAGTGGTCACCAGGGGCGTAACTACCGCAGTCGCAGAAATCGCCATAGCAAACGGACTCGGCAGCTTAGGGGCCCGCTCTGCAGACCACGTGCCTGCTATATATACCGATGGCACTGACACCAGCCCCCCCCTGCCTGATGTCATCGGCGGCGGCACTGGGCCCCCCTGCCCGATGTCATTGGCGGCGGCACTGGGCCCCCCTGCCCGATGTCATCAGCGGCGGCACTGGGCCCCCCTGCCCGGTATCATCGGAGGCGGCACCGGGCCCCCTCCCCCATCATCTCGCACAGCAATGATGAAGCATAGAGCGGCGCTCCACGCTCCATCATTCTCCCCCCTGTGCGCAGTGACGTCACTCCTGTGCGACTGCTGTGCTGAGAGCACAGAGCGCAGGACAGACTGCTGTCCGCACTGCAGTGTCAGCAGCTTTTCACACTGCAGTGCGAGCAGCCGCGGGGATGACGAGCGCTGCTGTCAGGAGGTTAGATGAGATCATTACCTGCTGTGACGATCTCCTGCACTCCTGACGTCAGCGCTGTCACTGCCTTCTATGCCCACCGCGTTCTCACATCACATCTCGCGGGCGGACCGAGACTGTCACTAGCGGTGACGTCACGGGCTCCCACAATACTGCTGAGAACGCAGCTGGCATAGAAGGCAGTGGCAACGCTGATGTCAGCAGTGCAGGAGATCGTCACAGCAGGTAATGATGTCATCTAACCTCCTGACAGCAGCGCTAGTCATCCCCTGCAGTGACCTGGGCTGACCTATTGATGTTAGCTCAGGTCACTGCACTGCTCTCCCAGCCAATGGGGAATGTTCTATTCTTCATTGACTGGGACAGTGAGTATGGATCGTCGTGGGACCCCCTTATTGGATTACACCAGACCCGGATTTGATTGCTCTTTTCAATAAATTGGTGAAAGAGGGAATGTTTTGGGGAGTGTTTTTTTCAAATAAAACTTTTTTGTTGTATATTTTTTTTATTACTGACTGGGTCGTGATGTTGGGTATCTGATAGACGCTTTTGCATGACAAATCCCAGGGCTTGATGCCAGGTGACATTACACATCTGGCATCAACCCCATATATTACCCTGTTTGCCACCGCACCAGGGCATCAGGATGAGTTGGGGTGAAGTGCCAGGATTGGCACATCTAATGGATGCACCACTTCTGGGGCGGATGTGGCCTGTTATTTTTAGGCTGGGGAGTGTCCAATAACTGTGGACCTCCCTAGTCTGAGAATACCAGACCACAGCTGTCTGCTTTACCTTGGCTGGTGATCCAATTTGGGGGGCACCCAACGGTTTTTGTTTTAAATTATTTATTTAATTTAAAATAACAGTGTGGGGTGCCCCCTGTTTTGGATTACCAGCCAAGGTGAAGCTGTCAGCTGTGGTTTGCAGGCTGCAGCCGTCTGCTTTACCCTAGCTGGCTACAAAAGATAGGGGGAACCTCACGTTGTATTTTTTATTATTATTTATTTTTTTGGTAAATATAAGGCTAAGCAGCCTTTAGTGCCACATGAAAGTCACTAAAGGGTCCCAGCTTAGAATATGCAGGGGGGGTGGGCATTATATATGTCTTTCTCATCTATCTATCTATCTATCTATCCCTCTATTCATTCATTCATACATCAATCCCTCTATCTCTCTGTCTCTATATATATCTATCCATCTCTATATCTACCCATCTATTTATCTTTCTAGCTGCTTCTGTTTTTTTGCGGTCCGCAAAAAAAACGGAAGGCACACAGATGCCACACGGATGCATCCATGGAAAAACGGACCATTTTTTGCGGACCGCAAAGACGGAACGGTCATGTGAATTTAGCCTTAAACACAGGGAGGCCTGGGGGTTCTTCATTATACACAGGGAGGCCTGGTGGAGGCTGCATTATACACAAGGAGGCCTGGTGGGGGCTGCATTATACAGATGGAGGCCTTGGGTGGCTGCATTATACACAGGGAGGCCTGGTGGGGGCTGCATTATACACACGGAGGCCTGGTGTGGGCTGCATTATACACAAGGAGGCTGCATTATACACAGGGAGGCCTGGTGGGGGCTGCATTATACACAGGGAAGCCTGGTGGGCTGCATTATGCACATGGAGGCCTGGTGGGTGCTGCATTATACACAGGGAGGCATGGTGGGCTGCATTATGCACATGGAGGTGTGGTGGGGGCTGCATTATACACAGGGAGGCTTGGTGGGGGCTGCATTACACACAAGGAGGCCTGGTAGGGGCTAGATTATACACAGGGAGGCCTGGTGGGGGCTACATTATACACAGGGAGGCCTGGTAGGTGCTGCATTATACAAAATGAAGGACACCTTATACATGGACTATAGGAGTGCATTTACAGTGCCTACAAGTAGAGTTGAGCGCGGTTCGTGGTTCGTGGTTCTCCAGTTCGCGGCTCGAGTGATTTTGGGGCATGTTCTAGATCGAACTAGAACTCGAGCTTTTTGCAAAAGCTCGGTAGTTCTAGAAACGTTCGAGAACGGTTCTAGCAGCCAAAAAACAGCTAAATCATAGCTTGGTTTCTGCTGTAATAGTGTAAGTCACTCTGTGAATCAAACTATTATCACATTTCAGTGTATAGTGTGCGTGAACAGCGCCTTCAGATCACTGCTGTTTCTATAATGGCGATCGCCATTTTTTTTTTTTTTTTTTCTTGTCTTCCTTCCCTAAGCGCGCGCGTCTTGTGGGGCGGGCCAGCATGTCAGCCAATCCCAGACACACACACAGCTAAGTGGACTTTGAGCCAGAGAAGCAACGGCATGTGTGATAGGATCTGCATGTCACATGTCCCTGCATTATAAAACCGGACATTTTCTTCACGGACGCCATTATCTGCCTTCTGCGTCTTTGGTGTCAGACATCACTGTCGCAGCTCCGTCTTCCTGAGTCCTATAGCCGATACAGCTGTATGCGCTGCATACACAGCGTTAGACAGCTTAGGGAGAGCACTTTATAGCAGTCCTTTTAAGGGCTCCAACCGGCAGGGTCAGAGAGCCATAGGTGACAGGTCCTGCAAACAGCAACAGCGTCTGTGTAGCCCAGGTCAGGGATTTCCTACCTGCATTTCACCATTAGGAGGGAATAGAAAGGCAGGCTTCCATTCCTCTACCCAGAGCACCACAATCCTGCCACTGTACCCTCTTGTCCTCTGCACACTCCAACTGATTATAACTAAGCCATTATACTAGCAAACACTCAGTGTACCTAGTGGCATCCTATACGTGGCTATTGGACTTTGCTATAGTCCCACTAGTGCAAAGACATTTGCAGAGCGCGTCTGCCTGCATTGCACACTACAACTCATTCTAACCAAGCCATTATACTAGCAAACACTCAGTGTACCTAGTGGCATCCTATACGTGGCTATTGGACTTTGCTATAGTCCCACTAGTGCAAAGACATTTGCAGAGCGCGTCTGCCTGCATTGCACACTACAACTCATTCTAACCAAGCCATTATACTAGCAAACACTCAGTGTACCTAGTGGCATCCTATACGTGGCTATTGGACTTTGCTATAGTCCCACTAGTGCAAAGACATTTGCAGAGCGCGTCTGCCTGCATTGCACACTACAACTCATTAAAACCAAGCCATTATACTAGCAAACACTCAGTGTACCTAGTGGCATCCTATACGTGGCTATTGGACTTTGCTATAGTCCCACTAGTGCAAAGACATTTGCATAGCGCGTCTGCCGGCATTGCACACTCAAACTCATTTTAACTAAGCCATTATACTAGCAAACACTCAGTGTACCTAGTGGCATCCTATACGTGTCTATTGGACTTTGCTATAGTCCCACTAGTGCAAAGACATTAGCAGAGCACATCTGCCTGCATTGCACACTACAACTCATTCTAACCAAGCCATTATACTAGCAAACACTCAGTGTACCTAGTGGCATCCTATACGTGGCTATTGGACTTTGCTATAGTCCCACTAGTGCAAAGACATTTGCAGAGCACCTCTGCCTGCATTGCACACTCCAACTCATTAAAACCAAGCCATTATACTAGCAAACACTCAGTGTACCTAGTGGCATCCTATACGTGGCTATTGGACTTTGCTATAGTCCCACTAGTGCAAAGACATTTGCATAGCGCGTCTGCCGGCATTGCACACTCAAACTCATTTTAACTAAGCCATTATACTAGCAAACACTCAGTGTACCTAGTGGCATCCTATACGTGTCTATTGGACTTTGCTATAGTCCCACTAGTGCAAAGACATTAGCAGAGCACATCTGCCTGCATTGCACACTACAACTCATTCTAACCAAGCCATTATACTAGCAAACACTCAGTGTACCTAGTGGCATCCTATACGTGGCTATTGGACTTTGCTATAGTCCCACTAGTGCAAAGACATTTGCATAGCGCGTCTGCCTGCATTGCACACTCAAACTCATTTTAACTAAGCCATTATACTAGCAAACACTCAGTGTACCTAGTGGCATCCTATACGTGGCTATTGGACTTTGCTATAGTCCCACTAGTGCAAAGACATTAGCAGAGCACATCTGCCTGCATTGCACACTACAACTCATTCTAACCAAGCCATTATACTAGCAAACACTCAGTGTACCTAGTGGCATCCTATACGTGGCTATTGGACTTTGCTATAGTCCCACTAGTGCAAAGACATTTGCAGAGCGCGTCTGCCTGCATTGCACACTCCAACTCATTAAAACCAAGCCATTATACTAGCAAACACTCAGTGTACCTAGTGGCATCCTATACGTGGCTATTGGACTTTGCTATAGTCCCACTAGTGCAAAGACATTTGCATAGCGCGTCTGCCTGCATTGCACACTCAAACTCATTTTAACTAAGCCATTATACTAGCAAACACTCAGTGTACCTAGTGGCATCCTATACGTGGCTATTGGACTTTGCTATAGTCCCACTAGTGCAAAGATATTAGCAGAGCACATCTGCCTGCATTGCACACTCCAACTTTTTTAAACTAAGCAATTTTACTAGCAAACACTCAGTGTACCTAGTGGCATCCTAAACGTGGCTATTGGACTTTGCTATAGTCCCACTAGTGCAAAGACATTTGCAGAGCACGTCTGCCTGCATTGCACACTACAACTCATTGTTACTAAGCCATTATACTAGCAAACACTCAGTGTACCTAGTTGTATCCTAAACGTGGCTATTGTACTTTTGTCTATTCACAGTATTGGAACGATATTTGCAGCACGTCTGCCTGCATTGCACACTCTAACTTTTTTAAACTCAGCCATTTATAGTAGCAAACACTCAGTGTACCTAGTTGTATCCTAAACGTGGCTATTGTACTTTTGTCAATTCACAGTATTGGAACGTTATTTGCAGCACGTCTGCCTGCATTGCACACTCAAACTTTTTTAAACTCAGCCATTTATAGTAGCAAACACTCAGTGTACCTAGTTGTATCCTAAACGTGGCTATTGTACTTTTGTCAATTCACAGTATTGGAACGTTATTTGCAGCACGTCTGCCTGCATTGCACACTCAAACTTTTTTAAACTCAGCCATTTATAGTAGCAAACACTCAGTGTACCTAGTTGTATCCTAAACGTGGCTATTGTACTTTTGTCAATTCACAGTATTGGAACGTTATTTGCAGCACGTCTGCCTGCATTGCACACTCAAACTTTTTTAAACTCAGCCATTTATAGTAGCAAACACTCAGTGTACCTAGTTGTATCCTAAACGTGGCTATTGTACTTTTGTCTATTCACAGTATTGGAACGTTATTTGCAGCACGTCTGCCTGCATTGCACACTCTAACTTTTTTAAACTCAGCCATTATACTAGCAAACACTCACTGTACCTAGTTGTATCCTAAACGTGGCTATTGTACTTTTGTCAATTCACAGTATTGGAACGTTATTTGCAGCACGTCTGCCTGCATTGCACACTCAAACTTTTTTAAACTCAGCCATTATACTAGCAAACACTCACTGTACCTAGTTGTATCCTAAACGTGGCTATTGTACTTTTGTCAATTCACAGTATTGGAACGTTATTTGCAGCACGTCTGCCTGCATTGCACACTCAAACTTTTTTAAACTCAGCCATTATACTAGCAAACACTCACTGTACCTAGTTGTATCCTAAACGTGGCTATTGTACTTTTGTCAATTCACAGTATTGGAACGTTATTTGCAGCACGTCTGCCTGCATTGCACACTCAAACTTTTTTAAACTCAGCCATTTATAGTAGCAAACACTCAGTGTACCTAGTTGTATCCTAAACGTGGCTATTGTACTTTTGTCTATTCACAGTATTGGAACGTTATTTGCAGCACGTCTGCCTGCATTGCACACTCTAACTTTTTTAAACTCAGCCATTATACTAGCAAACACTCAGTGTACCTAGTTGTATCCTAAACGTGGCTATTTTACTTTTGTCTATTCACAGTATTGGAACGATATTTGCAGCACGTCTGCCTGCATTGCACACTCTAACTTTTTTAAACTCAGCCATTATACTAGCAAACACTCACTGTACCTAGTTGTATCCTAAACGTGGCTATTGTACTTTTGTCAATTCACAGTATTGGAACGTTATTTGCAGCACGTCTGCCTGCATTGCACACTCAAACTTTTTTAAACTCAGCCATTATACTAGCAAACACTCACTGTACCTAGTTGTATCCTAAACGTGGCTATTGTACTTTTGTCAATTCACAGTATTGGAACGTTATTTGCAGCACGTCTGCCTGCATTGCACACTCAAACTTTTTTAAACTCAGCCATTATACTAGCAAACACTCACTGTACCTAGTTGTATCCTAAACGTGGCTATTGTACTTTTGTCAATTCACAGTATTGGAACGTTATTTGCAGCACGTCTGCCTGCATTGCACACTCAAACTTTTTTAAACTCAGCCATTTATAGTAGCAAACACTCAGTGTACCTAGTTGTATCCTAAACGTGGCTATTGTACTTTTGTCTATTCACAGTATTGGAACGTTATTTGCAGCACGTCTGCCTGCATTGCACACTCAAACTTTTTTAAACTCAGCCATTATACTAGCAAACACTCACTGTACCTAGTTGTATCCTAAACGTGGCTATTGTACTTTTGTCAATTCACAGTATTGGAACGTTATTTGCAGCACGTCTGCCTGCATTGCACACTCAAACTTTTTTAAACTCAGCCATTATACTAGCAAACACTCAGTGTACCTAGTTGTATCCTAAACGTGGCTATTGTACTTTTGTCAATTCACAGTATTGGAACGTTATTTGCAGCACGTCTGCCTGCATTGCACACTCAAACTTTTTTAAACTCAGCCATTATACTAGCAAACACTCACTGTACCTAGTTGTATCCTAAACGTGGCTATTGTACTTTTGTCAATTCACAGTATTGGAACGTTATTTGCAGCACGTCTGCCTGCATTGCACACTCAAACTTTTTTAAACTCAGCCATTTATAGTAGCAAACACTCAGTGTACCTAGTTGTATCCTAAACGTGGCTATTGTACTTTTGTCTATTCACAGTATTGGAACGTTATTTGCAGCACGTCTGCCTGCATTGCACACTCAAACTTTTTTAAACTCAGCCATTATACTAGCAAACACTCACTGTACCTAGTTGTATCCTAAACGTGGCTATTGTACTTTTGTCAATTCACAGTATTGGAACGATATTTGCAGGACATCTGCCTGCATTGCACACTCAAACTTTTTTAAACTCAGCCATTATACTAGCAAACACTCACTGTACCTAGTTGTATCCTAAACGTGGCTATTGTACTTTTGTCTATTCACACTACTGCAAATCTATGTGCAGCACCTCTGCATGACAACCTCGTGCTCTGTTTTTAATAAGCTATAATGATAGCACAAAATACTGCCATTTTGTGGCATCATAGAACTGGCTGTTGTATTCCATTAGTGCCCCACTGGTGACAAGCTATTTCTAGCACCTCTACATCACACCCTCATGCACATTTAGCTACGCTAATGTTATAGCAAACTCATGGAATTCATTGCTGCATTTCATAATTCGGAGGGATAGAAAGTCAGGCTTCCTTTAGCTTTTCCTTCTGTTCATAGACAGCATCTCCAAGACAAATTTCCCCTCCACGTCTAAGTGTGGAGAGGCAGCTAGTGCGCATGCGTGTGCCGATGTACCCCAGCTGCAGCATAATTACAGTGTTTCGCCTAGTGAGTATGCTCAGCCTGACTGTGCCATTCCTGACGCTAAGTCTTCATTTCGGGATACAGCGCATGCTCCCACACTAAGTGTGAAAAGCCTCTTTGCACAGGTGCTTGCATTCTGTGCCGGGTCTAAGTCCTGTTTTGTGCCTAGACACCATGCTAAAGCTGATAGTCTTTTTTCAGAGACTGTATTTCATGCTACTGAGCATGCTCAGGCACTTCCTGCATCAGAGACTAGGTCCGGTAATGAACTCTTTGGCCCTGGCCCTGATGTGGGGGTCCCATATAGACCACAGGGCATCAGGTGTCCTCCCAAATGGCTTGCAGAGGCCCACACCTATGACTTGTCACCGCATTATTGATGGTCAGACGATGACTGGTGAGGTGTTTGGGTCATGGCAGCCATGAGGTCATCATTGAAGTTGCGTTTCCAAATAGGACGCTAGTTATGCCACTCATGACGTGTCACTCTGCTTTTGTCTCCAGGAGGTGCATTGTGGTTCACCCTGGTTTGGGGCGGACCCAGGTTATAAAAGGGGCTGGAGCCAACAAGGAGGTGCGCAGTCTTCTATTATGCTCCGAAAGAGCACACCTCCATGTGTTGAACCCATTGCGGCTTTAGGCCAGAGGTAGGCAGGGATAGGGTGGTGGATGCAGGCCACCACCACAGTTGGTAACGCAGAACGGTTAAGACCAGCTCCTGTCCTAACAGTCCTGCTTGTGCAGCCCAGTGGCATTAACAGGCCTGCTGCTGCTGATGCGCCTGCTGTCCACAGGTGTGGCCCCTACGCACACGGTCAGCGTACTCAATGGCCCCTGTGTTGTTAACAGGGAGTTCCTGGGCTGGGTGGGCATGTGGACCCTGTGACGCTAACAGGGCTCACAGTCTCCAGATCCGAATGGCGTCTAACTCGGTTCAGGCTACTATTAGTTTCATAGCCACACAGCTCTGTATCCTCCACCAAACCTTCAAGTTGCCAACCTCTCCTTTTCCAACTGGGAGCACGGTGGACACTGACTGCTGAAGGTGATATATACCTTTCTCTTTCTTTTCTTATTAATTTTTGTTATATAGCGGTCACAGATTATATACCACTTTATCCAAATCTGCCAGTCCCACTGTAACAGATGTTGTTTCTTCAGCAAATGTTACAGTTGTTTAACCACCAAATCCACGGACCAAAATTTTTTTCCCCTTTCCAACACACCTGTTCCCCTTTCCAACAGCATCTGTCCTTTTTCAACTCATTTTGGGATATGACCAAAAGTGCAACTGTGCAGGGACACCGTACTCAACGCCATCTCAGCACAGCAGCCATCCCTCGGTCCCTCCGATGTGGACAAGTAAAAGACCATTTCCTCCTATCCATGACAAAGTGTTGAGATTCACTCTGTGCAGCACTGGTGTTTAGTGGAAAAGTAGATCTAAGATTGCGTACCACATTCTGCAGATACTCCTGTATACGTGCGTCTATTTCTATGGCAGGAATTAGTTCGCCAAATTTTGTCTTGTACCGGGGATCTAACAGTGTGGCAACCCAGTATTCAGGATTACTTCAAATTCATACAATCCGAGGGTCATGTAGGTAGTGCAGCAAGAAGGCGCTCATGTGTCTTGTGCATCCAGGAGGACCAAGTCCTTGGTGTGTTGGTGGCAGAGAGGTGAGAATCGTGCATCCTTCCTCTGCCCTCTACCCACAACCTCGCACAACCGAAATGTGAGCAAGCTCTCACTCATCTGCTGAGTCTTCCATGCCCATCGCCAGTTCGTCCTCCATTTCTTCATGGGCTCCTGCACTTTCATCAACACTTTTTGCTGATACTATGCGCCCTTGTTAATCCCTCTCCCTCACCATGACTGCCGCATAGGTGCCGCTGACCATCTGGACCTCGTAGATCTTGTTATCCCTTCCGCATATGACTCCTCCTGTACTTCCTCCCCTTCCTCTTGTCCCAACACCTGACTCCGAATAATAATTACAGTGTGCTCCATCATGTAGATGACCAGAATTGTCACGCTGAGAATGACATTGCCAGTGCTAAACATCTTCGTCGACATTTCAAAACTGTGTAGCAGGGTGCATAGGTCCTTGATCTGACACCACTCCAGCAGCGTGATCTGCACCACCTCTGGATCAACTTATCCCAGGCTATATGTCTTACCGTATTTCAGCAGGGCTCTGCGGTGCTGCCACACACGCTGCAACATGTGCAGATTCCAATTCCTGCGTGTCGGAACATCGCATTTCCGGCGTTTAACTGCCAGACCCTAAGACTTCCGTAGTGATGAAAGTTGTTGAGCTGCTGTGTGCGCACGATGGAAGTGAGCACATAGCGAGCGTGCCCGCTGCACAAGGCCATGTAGGCCGTGATGGTGTTTTAAAAATTGCTGGAGAATTCGGATCAACACGTGAGCCATAAAAGGCACGTGTGTCACATTGCCCTGAGGATGGCCCGCAGCCAGGTTTGCATCATTGCCGCACACGGCTGTTAAGTCACCAACGGAGTCCGCTCCGTCAATTTGTACTCCGGTCGCCAGGTGACAACGTGTTCCTTTCATGAATAGTGCTGATGATGGGAGAGTAGTCGATGCCAGCGGCGCAGGTGGACGCAGGTTATGCTCACCCACTGGGCTGCATTACCTTGACAGATGCAGAATCTCTGGCTGAATGTAGCTGGTGGGTATCTCACAGATGAAATACCATCATTCAGCTACAACCAATGGGAAGACACCACACCCTTTTTTATGCCCATCCTGTCTGCAGACCACTGCCAGACATAGCTATGAACCTCTGGTTAATTTTACCCCCAGTTCAGTTTTATGATTTTGTGTGCTTGTTACCTGACTACTTTTCCTGCTTGCTGTTTATGTACCTTGTTGGCCGATACGCATTTCACCTCTGCTTGTTTTCTGATTAAGTCCTGGCCGTCCCATTCTGTTCCTGTTCCTCAATTAATGTTTTGACCCTGCCTGACTACTATTCTCTGTAATAGCGGTGTGACTCACATTTCCCATACATTTCAAAGTAAAACTTTGACCGCCTGATGGCATTGAGCTCTGCTGCCAGCATAGTAAGGAGGTGTGTGGTAGTCCTTGTGCGCAGTTGCAAGGAAGGGTGGCCTGACCACACAGGGTTTGCGCAAAGGTAGAGGACCCACACGAGGTTGAAGAGGCAGAAGCAGTGTATTAACTTCTACATACAGAACAAGGATTGAAACAACTCGTGGGGACGGCAAGACTTGTACAGCAGACCCTTCTCCATCTCTCACCATAGTTTGCCAGTGCCCAGTCAGTGACATGTAATGACCCTGTCTATGCTTACTGGTCCAAGTATCTGTGTTGAAATGCACCCTGTCGCACACAGATTTTCTCAAGGAAGTGGTGATGTTGTGTGCGACATGCCGGTGTAGCGCGGGCATGCTTTTCTTGGAGAAGCAGTGGTGATTGGGCATCTGGTACTGGGGCACAGCGACAGACATAAGGTCTGTAAAATCCTGTGTGTCCACTACGCGTAAAGGCAGCATTTCGGTAGCCAACAGCTTACAGAGGGATAGAGTCAACCACTTAGCTTTGTCATGGGTCGCAGTAAGTGGCCTTTTATTTGACCACATCTGAGGGACAGAGATCTGGCTGCTGTCTGTAGACGGTGTTGAGTAGGGTGTCCCTGGAAAAATGCAGGTTTGTGAGAAAAGTGCAGGCGGAGACATGATGTTGGCTTCATCTTGCCTTCAGATCTGTTCATCTTGTATCATTTTTAAAAAACACAGCAAGCAAGGGTTACTCCAAGCGGAGTCTCCCTTTTTTTCCAAAAATTGGGCCCCACACAGACACCCCATCAGTGGCAGCACTTGGGCCCTAGTTGCAAACAGGATGTTTTGATTTGCATCAAGCACATTCCAAATCCACAAGCATTTACTCTCCCCAGGATGACACAGGGGTAGTAAATTCCTTCTGGATCCATGACTTGTTCATTTTGATGAACGTCAGTCTGTCCACATTGTCACTGGACAGACGCGTGCGCTTATCTGTCAGCACACACCCAGCAGCACTGAAGACACGTTCAGAGACAACGCTGGCAGCTGGACACGACAAAATCTTCGAGGCGTAACTGGAGAGCTCTTGACATTTTTCTAGATTTGAAGCACAAAAGGAGCAAGGCTCCATTTGCAAAGTCATTGCATCGATGTTCATTTGGAGATACTCCTGTATCATCCTCTCCATCCGTTGACTATGTGTCAGACTTGTTGTCTCTGGTGGCCTTGCAAAGGAGGGTCTAAAAAAATTATGAAAAGATTCCATAAAATTGCTGTTACCAGCACCAGATACGGTCCTACTGGTACGGGTAGACTGTTGAAGATGACGAGGCCGTCCCATGTTTGTCAAGTTACAACTGGGAGAATCACTCCCTTCACCTGCACGGTTGTTTGGTGGAAAAGCCGAGCTAAGATCGAGTAACAGCTTCTGCTGATACTCCTGCATACGTGCGTCCCTTTCTATGGGTGGAATTATGTCACAAAATTTGGACTTGTCCCGGGGATCTAATAGTGTGGCAAGCCAGTAGTCATCATCACTTCTAATTTTGACAATACGAGGGTCATGTTGGAGGTAGTGCAACAAGAAGGCACTCATGTGTCTTGCGCAGCCATGCGCACCAAGTCCACGCTGTGTTTGTGGCATAGAGGTGCTAACCGTTCTTTCTTCCTCTGTCATCTCCCCCCAACCTCTTTCAACTGAAATTTGACCAAGGTCCCCCTCATCTGCTGAGTCTTCCATGTCCATGGACAGTTCGTCCTCCATATCTTCATGTCCTCCTGCACCTTCCTCAACATCTCACCTGCTACCATGCGCCCTTGTTGATCCCTGTCCCCCATGGTCCCATGCCTGCCGCGTTGGTGATGATGAACGTCTGGACCTTGGTGATGTTGTTGTGTCTTGCGCATATGAATCCTCCTGTAGTTCCTCCCCTTCCTGTTGTCCCACCCCCTGACTACGAATAGTGTTTAGCGTGTGCTCCAGCATGTAAATGACTGTAATCGTCATGCTGATAATGGCATTGTCAGCGCTAAACATATTCGTCGCCATGTCGAAACTGTGCAGAAGGGTGCATAGGTCCTTGATCTGAGATCACTCCATCAGGGTGATCTGCCCCACTTCTGCATCTCGTTGGCCCAGGCTATACATCATGACGTATTGCACCAGGGCTCGCCGGTGCTGCCACAGTCGCTGTAACATGTGGAGAGTTGAATTCCAGCGTGTCGCCACATCGCATTTCAGGCGATGAACCGGCAGGCCGAAAGACTTCTGGAGCGATGCAAGTCGCTCAGGTGCGGCGGTTGAACGGCGGAAGTGAGCACTGCAGACAGTTTCCGTGCCCTGGTCAGAAGGCCATCTAGGCCGGGATAGTGTGTTAAAAATTGCTGGACAACAAGGTTAAACACGTGAGCCATACAAGGCACGTGTGTCACCTTGCCCAGGCGAAGGGCCGCACCCAGGTTTGCAGCATTGTCGCACACGGCCTTACCAGGCTGCAGGTTGAGTGGAGACAACCATTTATCAAAATCAGTCTCCAGAGCTGCCCACAACTCAGTCGCTGTGTGACTCCTATTTCAAAGACATGTCAAGCTAAAGACCGCCTGATGCCGTTGCGCTCTGCTACCAGCATAGTAATGAGGGGTGCGTGATTCCTTCTGCGCAGTGAGAACGCTGGTGGCCTGACCAGGCAGGCTTGGGGCGGAGGTGGAGGACCCAGATGAGGTGGAGGATGCAGAAGCAGTGGCGGAACTTGGACAGACAGAGGATTGACACACAAGTCGTGGGGACGGCAAGACTTGTGCAGCAGACCCTTCACCATCTATCACCATAGTTACCCAGTGGCCAGTCAGCGACATGTAACGTCCCTGTCCATGCTTACTGGTCCAAGTATCGGTGGTGAAATGCACCCGTTCACACACAGAGTTTCTCAAGGAAGCGGTGATGTTGTGTGCGACATGCTGGTGTAGCGCGGGCACACCTTTCTTAGAGAAGTAGTGGCGACTAGGCATCTGGTACTGGGGCACAGCGACAGACATAAGGTCTCTAAAATCCTGTGTGTCCACTAGGCGGAAAGGCAGCATTTCTGTAGTCAACAGCTTACAGAGGGATAGAGTCAACCTCTTCGCTTTGTCATGGGTCGCAGGAAGTGGCCTTTTATTTGACCACATCTGAGGGACAGAGATCTGGCTGCTGTGTGTAGACGGTGTTGAGTCGGGTGTCCCTGGAAAAATGCAGCTTTGTGAGGAAAGTGCAGGCGGAGACATGATGTTGCCTTCATCCAAAGTTGGTGCTATCGATGTCTGAGAGAGCTGTACACACTCACTTGTTTCCCCTTCCAAACCAACTGACGACCTACCAAGCAAACTGCCTGTTGCGGTTACAGTGGTGGAAGTTGTGGGTGGAAAAACAGGTGTGACAGCTGTCCCCACAGTCCTAGAAGATGACGAGCGCGCGGATGCACTGGAAGGGGCAGGCGGTGGATGGTTCGCTCCGCTAGGCCGCATTGCAGCACGGTGAGCTTCCCATCGGGCCATATGATATTTATTCATGTGACGATTCATGGAAGAAGTTGTCAAACTGCTGAGGTTTTGACCTCTACTAAGAGAACCATGACAAATTTTACAGATCACATAATTTGGGCGATCTTTTTCTATGTCAAAAAAGGACCTGGCTAGGCAAGGCTTAGAGGCCATGCGACCTGTTGATCCACCCCGAATAATGCTCAGAGGCAGAGTGGTGGCTGAGGATGCAGTTGTAGACGTGCTACCAGTGCTCCGACTGTGTCCAGGAAGGCGCCAGGTTACTTCGACGTCGGTTGCATCCTCCTCCACCGCCTCTGTTGACCTCCTCGAGTGTCTGACTGTGGGTTGACAGTAGGTGTGATCTAGAACTTAATCATCAATTGTTGTGTTTGCACTCCCCTACCCCTCAGACCGAGTTTCTTCTTGCCCTGACCGAATATTTAAGTTGTCATCCCAATCGGGTATCTGCGTCTCATCTTCATCAGTATGTTCCTCATTGCCTATAACCACAGTTGTTGGAAAGGCAGCATTTTGGTAGCCAACAGTTTGCATATGATGAAAGTCAACCTCCAAGCCATTTCATGCCCTTCTAAAAGCATGTAAAACACAGCGAGGGGACTCCAACCACAGTCTCCCTCGTTGCCACTAACTGGGCCACACACACCCCACTTGACTGGCATCGGTTGAGCCCCCTTTTGAAAAAGAAAAAGATGCTTTGCATGAAGCACTCTCAAAAATACGCGTGCCTTTCCCGTCCCCTGGCTGACCCAGGGGAAGAAAAGTCCTCTGAGAGCCATGACTTGTTCATCTTGGTTCTTTTAGAGACACAGCGAGGGGACTCCAACCACAGTCTCCCTCGTTGCCACTAACTGGGCCACACACACCCCACTTGACTGGCATCGGTTGAGCCCCCTTTTGAAAAAGAAAAAGATGCTTTGCATGAAGCACTCTCAAAAATACGCGTGCCTTTCCCGTCCCCTGGCTGACCCAGGGGAAGAAAAGTCCTCTGAGAGCCATGACTTGTTCATCTTGGTTCTTTTAGAGACACAGCGAGGGGACTCCAACCACAGTCTCCCTCGTTGCCACTAACTGGGCCACACACACCCCACTTGACTGGCATCGGTTGACCCCCCCTTTTGACAAAGAAAAAGATGCTTTGCATGAAGCACTCTCAAAAATACGCGTGCCTTTCCCGTCCCCTGGCTGACCCAGGGGAAGAAAAGTCCTCTGAGAGCCATGACTTGTTCATCTTGGTTCTTTTAGAGACACAGCGAGGGGACTCCAACCACAGTCTCCCTCGTTGCCACTAACTGGGCCACACACACCCCACTTGACTGGCATCGGTTGAGCCCCCTTTTGAAAAAGAAAAAGATGCTTTGCATGAAGCACTCTCAAAAATACGCGTGCCTTTCCCGTCCCCTGGCTGACCCAGGGGAAGAAAAGTCCTCTGAGAGCCATGACTTGTTCATCTTGGTTCTTTTAGAGACACAGCGAGGGGACTCCAACCACAGTCTCCCTCGTTGCCACTAACTGGGCCACACACACCCCACTTGACTGGCATCGGTTGACCCCCCCTTTTGACAAAGAAAAAGATGCTTTGCATGAAGCACTCTCAAAAATACGCGTGCCTTTCCCGTCCCCTGGCTGACCCAGGGGAAGAAAAGTCCTCTGAGAGCCATGACTTGTTCATCTTGGTTCTTTTAGAGACACAGCGAGGGGACTCCAACCACAGTCTCCCTCGTTGCCACTAACTGGGCCACACACACCCCACTTGACTGGCATCGGTTGAGCCCCCTTTTGAAAAAGAAAAAGATGCTTTGCATGAAGCACTCTCAAAAATACGCGTGCCTTTCCCGTCCCCTGGCTGACCCAGGGGAAGAAAAGTCCTCTGAGAGCCATGACTTGTTCATCTTGGTTCTTTTAGAGACACAGCGAGGGGACTCCAACCACAGTCTCCCTCGTTGCCACTAACTGGGCCACACACACCCCACTTGACTGGCATCGGTTGAGCCCCCTTTTGAAAAAGAAAAAGATGCTTTGCATGAAGCACTCTCAAAAATACGCGTGCCTTTCCCGTCCCCTGGCTGACCCAGGGGAAGAAAAGTCCTCTGAGAGCCATGACTTGTTCATCTTGGTTCTTTTAGAGACACAGCGAGGGGACTCCAACCACAGTCTCCCTCGTTGCCACTAACTGGGCCACACACACCCCACTTGACTGGCATCGGTTGACCCCCCCTTTTGACAAAGAAAAAGATGCTTTGCATGAAGCACTCTCAAAAATACGCGTGCCTTTCCCGTCCCCTGGCTGACCCAGGGGAAGAAAAGTCCTCTGAGAGCCATGACTTGTTCATCTTGGTTCTTTTAGAGACACAGCGAGGGGACTCCAACCACAGTCTCCCTCGTTGCCACTAACTGGGCCACACACACCCCACTTGACTGGCATCGGTTGACCCCCCCTTTTGACAAAGAAAAAGATGCTTTGCATGAAGCACTCTCAAAAATACGCGTGCCTTTCCCGTCCCCTGGCTGACCCAGGGGAAGAAAAGTCCTCTGAGAGCCATGACTTGTTCATCTTGGTTCTTTTAGAGACACAGCGAGGGGACTCCAACCACAGTCTCCCTCGTTGCCACTAACTGGGCCACACACACCCCACTTGACTGGCATCGGTTGAGCCCCCTTTTGAAAAAGAAAAAGATGCTTTGCATGAAGCACTCTCAAAAATACGCGTGCCTTTCCCGTCCCCTGGCTGACCCAGGGGAAGAAAAGTCCTCTGAGAGCCATGACTTGTTCATCTTGGTTCTTTTAGAGACACAGCGAGGGGACTCCAACCACAGTCTCCCTCGTTGCCACTAACTGGGCCACACACACCCCACTTGACTGGCATCGGTTGAGCCCCCTTTTGAAAAAGAAAAAGATGCTTTGCATGAAGCACTCTCAAAAATACGCGTGCCTTTCCCGTCCCCTGGCTGACCCAGGGGAAGAAAAGTCCTCTGAGAGCCATGACTTGTTCATCTTGGTTCTTTTAGAGACACAGCGAGGGGACTCCAACCACAGTCTCCCTCGTTGCCACTAACTGGGCCACACACACCCCACTTGACTGGCATCGGTTGAGCCCCCCTTTTGACAAAGAAAAAGATGCTTTGCATGAAGCACTCTCAAAAATACGCGTGCCTTTCGCCTCCCCTGGCTGACCCAGGGGAAGAAAAGTCCTCTGAGAGCCAGGTCCACATTGTCAGTGGACAGACACGTGTGCTTATCTGCCAGCAGACCCCCAGCAGCACTGAAGACAGGTTCCGAGAGAACGCTGGCTGCAGGACACGACAAGATCCTCAAGGCGTACGTGGCGAGCTCAGGCAATTTATCCAGATTGGAAGCCTAAAATGAGCAGGGCTCAAGTTGCACAATAATGGAATCGATGTTTCTTTGCATATACTCATATATCTGTGTGTCTCCCTCTTTTTCCTTGTCCAGCTGTTTTGTTTTCACATGAGTATATGTCCTTGTCACTTTCCCATGTGTTTGTGTTATGTTGTGAGTTGTTTGTCACCTTTTGGACACCTTTCAGGGTGTTTTCTAGGTGTTTTACTGTGTTTGTGATTGCCTGCCATTGTTTCCTATGGGCTCGAGTTCGGTTCGTCGAACGTTCGACGAGCCGAACTCGAGCCAGACCCCCCGTTCGGCGAACCGCCTCGAGCCGAACCGGGACCGGTTCGCTCATCTCTACCTACAAGTAATATTCAACCCCCTGCAGATTTAGCAGGTTTACACATTCGGAATTAACTTGGCATTGTGACATTTGGACTGTAGATCAGCCTGGAAGTGTGAAATGCACTGCAGCAAAAAAGAATGTTATTTCTTTTTTTTTTTTTTTTTTTTAAATTGTGAAAAGTTTATTCAGAGGGTCATTTATTATTCAACCCCTCAAACCACCAGAATTCTGTTTGGTTCCCCTAAAGTATTAAGAAGTATTTCAGGCACAAAGAACAATGAGCTTCACATGTTTGGATTAATTATCTCTTTTTCCAGCATTTTCTGACTAATTAAGACCCTCCCCAAACTTGTGAACAGCACTCATACTTGGTCAACATGGGAAAGACAAAGGAGCATTCCAAGGCCATCAGAGACAAGATCGTGGAGGGTCACAAGGCTGGCAAGGGGTACAAAACCCTTTCCAAGGAGTTGGGCCTACCTGTCTCCACTATAGGGAGCATCGTCCGGAAGTGGAAGGCTTATGGAACTACTGTTAGCCTTCCACGGCCTGGACAGCCTTTGAAAGTTTCCACCCGTGCCGAGGCCAGGCTTGTTTGAAGAGTCAAGGCTAACCCAAGGACAACAAGGAAGGAGCTCCGGGAAGATCTCATGGCAGTGGGGACATTGGTTTCAGTCAATACCATAAGTAACGTACTCCACCGCAATGGTCTCCGTTCCAGACGAGCCCGTAAGGTACCTTTACTTTCAAAGCGTCATGTCAAGGCTCGTCTACAGTTTGCTCATGATCACTTGGAGGACTCTGAGACAGACTGGTTCAAGGTTCTCTGGTCTGATGAGACCAAGATCGAGATCTTTGGTGCCAACCACACACGTGACGTTTGGAGACTGGATGGCACTGCATACGACCCCAAGAATACCATCCCTACAGTCAAGCATGGTGGTGGCAGCATCATGCTGTGGGGCTGTTTCTCAGCCAAGGGGCTTGGCCATCTGGTCCGCATCCATGGGAAGATGGATAGCACGGCCTACCTGGAGATTTTGGCCAAGAACCTCCGCTCCTCCATCAAGTATCTTAAGATGGGTCGTCATTTCATCTTCCAACAAGACAACGACCCAAAGCACACAGCCAAGAAAACCAAGGCCTGGTTCAAGAGGGAAAAAATCAAGGTGTTGCAGTGGCCTAGTCAGTCTCCTGACCTTAACCCAATTGAAAACTTGTGGAAGGAGCTCAAGATTAAAGTCCACATGAGACACCCAAAGAACCTAGATAACTTGGAGAAGATCTGCATGGAGGAGTGGGCCAAGATAACTCCAGAGACCTGTGCCGGCCTGATCAGGTCTTATAAAAGACGATTATTAGCTGTAATTGCAAACAAGGGTTATTCCACAAAATATTAAACCTAGGGGTTGAATAATAATTGACCCACACGTTTATGTTGAAAATTTATTAAAATTTAACTGAGCAACATAACTTGTTGGTTTGTAAGATTTATGCATCTGTTAATAAATCCTGCTCTTGTTTGAAGTTTGCAGGCTCTAACTTATTTGCATCTTATCAAACCTGCTAAATCTGCAGGGAGTTGAATACTACTTGTAGGCACTGTATATCCTTATTCTGATTATTGTGTACTTATCAATACTTTTCTAGAGACATACTTATTCACACACTAATATATATATACCGTATTTTTTGCTTTATAAGACGCACTTTTTTTACCCCAAAATTGTGAGGAAAATAGGGTTGCGTCTTACAAAGTGAATGTAACTTACCGGGCAGTAATGCGGCGGTGGAGTGAGTCACAGGAGGCTGGTGCTGGTGCTGCCGCTGGAGCGGAGGCGGCCGCCATGGATCCCGCGGCAATCGGCTGCGGTGGCGGCCGCCATGGATCCCCCGGCAATCGGCTGCGGTGGCGGCCGCCATGGATCCCCCGGCAATCGGCTGCGGTGGCGGCCGCCATGGATGCCCCGGCAATCGGCTGCGGTGGTGGCCGCCATGGATCCCGCGGCAATCGGCTGCGGTGGCGGTCACCATAGCCGAAATCTTTATCTGCGCCTGCACTGCCTCCAACGCGACTTCCGGAAAATGGCTGCGGAGGTGACGCAGGCGCAGATGGAGATCTCAGAGAAGCGAGATCTCCATCTGCGCATGCGCTGCCTTCTGTAGCCATTTTCCTGAAGTCCATCGCGTCGGAGGCTACGCAGGCGCAGTTAGAGATTGCGGCTCTCGAAGATCGCAATCTGCGCATGCGCGGGCTCCATTTTAGATATCCGCAGCAGGCGGAGACTATCATGAGAAAGAGGAGAGAGAGAAGAACGATTCTCCTCCTCCTCGCTAGGGCTGGATGCTGATTGGTGGAGACAACTTCTGCAGAGCTGCCTCCACCAATCAGTGATCTGAGTCTGACAAAGTGTTGTCAGTTGAACGAAGGGTCCTAATAGGTGAGCAAAAAACACTGAAGGGGAACACAACCCCCATCATCAGCCTTCAGAATATACTGTATCAATCGGTGTATTCTGAAGGATGATGGGGTTGTAGTCCTTTATTGTAAACACTCCAGGGAGGGACTAATGTAGTGGCCAAAGTGTAAATGTAACTACAACCCCCTCTCATCTTTCAGAATACAGCCATGTATAGTATACAGTACATAGGTGTATTCCTAAGGATGAGGGGGGTGGTAGTCCCAGATCCCCATAAAAGTGCATCATGCAGGTCCCCCATAGCCGTGTCATCCACGGATCCCACATAACAGTGCATCATCCACAGGTCCCCATAATAGTGCGTCATCCACAGGTCCCCCATAATAGTGCGTCATCCACAGGTCCCCCATAATAGTGCGTCATCCACAGGTCCCCCATAGCAGTGCGTTATCCACAGATCCCCCACAGCAGTGTCATCCACAGGTCCCCCATAATAGTGCGCCATCCACAGGTCCCCCATAGCAGTGCGTTATCCACAGATCCCCCACAGCAGTGTCATCCACAGGTACCCCATAATAGTGCGCCATCCACAGGTCCCCCATAGCAGTGCATTATCCACAGATCCCCCACAGCAGTGTCATCCACATGTCCCCCATAATAGTGCGTCATCCACATGTCCCCCATAATAGTGAGTCATCCACATGTCCCCCATAATAGTGCGTCATCCACAGGTCCCCCATAGCAGTGCGTTATCCACAGATCCCCCACAGCAGTGTCATCCACAGGTCCCCGACAGCAGTGTGTCATCCACAGGTCCCCCATAACAGACCCTCATCCACAGGTCCCTCATAATAGTGCGTAATACACAGGTCCCCCGTAAACAGGACATTATCCGCAGATCCCTCATAACAATGTTATTCATTCATTGTAGTTGTAGAAAAAGACATGGACACGCAAAATCATCAGCTGATCTAGTGCCACTAGGCAAAAATGTATAAAGCTGAATATGAGGTTCTTGGTGTAACATTATGATCAGGCTGTATAAAGCCAACTGCCGCGTCACCTCTGAGTGGGTTTTTAACTTACGGTACTGTAATAGCCTTTAAGGTGCAGTGCATCAATCACCACACAGGTGACAATGCACCAGCAGGGCAGGTAACCTGGTGCACCACAGCACCCATGCTGCAAGGCTGGAGACTGCAAGAGGGGTTCTGCCTATTTTTGCTCACTGATAGGTTCGCCGTGACGTGGCAGTGGCTTCATACAATCTGATCAGAATGTTATACTAAGAACCTCATGTTCAGTTGTATACCGGTAACTTTTTCCTAGCTGCACTAGATCAACTAATGATTTTTGGAAACGCGGTCCATGTCCTTTTCTGCAGCTACTGTATGTTATTCATTCATGTTCTCACCTGCAATGCCCCCATACCTATGAAGGACACAGTGCTGACAGTTGATTCAATACTGTATTTTGTTGCAGAAAAATACCGTCCTGTAGGCTGCTGCTACATATTGTGCCTTGCTCAAGTGTAAGACCTGTTAACATTTATATATATACTAGAAGGTGGCCCGATTCTACGCATCGGGTATTCTAGAATTTACGTATTGTGTAGTTAATGTATGATTTGTGTTTTATATATATATATATATATATATATATATATATATATATATAGATGTTGTTGTGTGTAGTTGCCAGTATTTGTGTGGGGCGCTGTAAATGTCCTGGGTGTTGTCTGGGTGTGGGGGGTGTGAGAGCGGTGTTGTATGTGTGTTGCGTTGTTTGAGGAGCGCTGTGTGTCTGCAGCGTTCTGTGTGTGGTGCTGTGTGTGTTGCGCGGTTTGTGTGGGTGTGGAGTGCGTATGTGTGTTTTGGGGGTAGGTATGTTTTGTGCAATGTGTGTTGTGCGGTATGTGCGTATATTTATGTATGCCGCGGTATTTGTGTGTTGGGTGTTGTGTGTGTGTGCGGCGTTGTCTGTGTGTGTGGGTGTCTGTGTAGAGCGGTGTTTGTGGTTCCCAGTGTGTGGTGTGTTGTGCGGTGCGTGTGTGGCGGTGTGTGTGTGTGTGTGTTTTGGGGGGAGGTGTGCACCCCCATCGTGCTCCATCCCCCATGCTGCGCACCCCCCATCGTACACCTTCCCCCATGCTGCGCACCCCTCATCAGCCTACCTCTCCCAGCCTCCCTCCTCCCAGCCTCCCTCAGCATCAGCCTCCCTCTCCCAGCCTCCCCAAGCATCAGCCTCCACCAGCATCAGCCTCTCTCCTTCCAGCCTCCCCCAGCATCAGCCTCCGCCAGCATCAGCCTCTCTCCTTCCAGCCTCCTCCAGCATCAGCCTCCCTCTCCCAGCCTTCCCCAAGATCAGCCTCTCTCCTCCCAGCCTCCGTCCTCCCAGCCTTCCCCAGCATCAGCTTTCCCCTCCCAGCCTCCCTCAGCATCAGCCTTCCCCAGCATCAGCCTCTCTCCTCCCAGCCTCAGCCTCTCTCCTTTCAGCCTCCCCCAGCATCGGCCTCTCTCCTTCCAGCCTCCCTCAGCATCAGCCTCCCCTTCCCAGCCTTCCCCAGGATCAGCCTCTCTCCTCCCAGCCTCCTTCCTCCCAGCCTCCTCCTCCCAGCCTCCTTCAGCATCAGCCTTCCCCTCCTAGTCTCCCCCAGCATCAGCCTCCCCCTCCCAGCCTTCCCCATGATCAGCCTCTCTGCTCCCAGCCTCCTCCAGCACGCCGTGCTCCTCTGCCGACACTCACACACCCGATCGCATCCACTCACACACACCCGATCGCATCCACTCACACACACCCGATCGCATCCACTCACACACACCCGATCGCATCCACTCACACACACCCGATCGCATCCACTCACACACACCCGATCGCATCCACTCACACACACCCGATCGCATCCACTCACACACACAGACACTGACGATATCGCACATACGCGCTCACACTCACAACATCCGGAGATACCACATGCCTCTGGCCATGTGATCCTCCGTCAGGTCCTGGAAGGTCACAACAGCACAGTATCGAGGCCGAGAAGCAAGCGATATCGCCGGATGCTGTGAGTGTGTGGATGCGATGTGAGGTGTGTGTGAGGTGTGTGTGAGGTGTGTGTGAGAGTGAGTGTGATCTGATGTGTGTGTATGTTTGTGTGTGTGCTGTTATGTGTGTGCGTGTGGATCTTCCGCCGCAGCAGGACCTTGATGCGCTTGTAACCATGATACCAACGTATCCACACCACTCCCGTGCGAGCGGGGGCCGGGGGGGTGGGGGTGGGGGTGGGGTGGAGTACAGTACTCACCTCCGTGACAGCCGTGTCAGTTCGGGGAATGCGCGGGGGGGGGGGGGTGAGTACAGTACTCACCTCCGTGACAGCTGTGTCAGTTCGGGGAATGCGCGGGAGGAGGGAGGGGGCGGGGCCAGAGCTAGCGTGCATTGCGTGAGGGGGGCGGGGCGTGGCGTGGCCGAATTGCCAATGCCTGCAGGGTGCCGGGGCGAGAGGCCAATCTGTGGGGGGGGCGGAGCCTGGGCGAGCGGCTGGCCAATCCGTGTGGGGGCGCAGCCTGGGCGAGCGGCCAATCCGTGTGGGGGGGCGGGGGCATGGCGAGGCCAGCGGCCAATCAGCTTTGTGTCACCGTAAGGACACAATTTTGGAGCATGACAGACAGACAGATAGACAGACAGATAGACAGACAGATAGACAGACAGACAGACAGACAGACAGACAGACAGACACAGACAGAATAATGCAATTATATATATAGATATATATATATATATATAGGTTAAAAAAAAAATGTTTAAAAGAACAGAGAGTCCTCAGTGGTTGATACCTTTTAATGGCTAACTGAAAAGATGGTAATGATTGCAAGCTTTCGAGACTACTTAGGTCTCTTCATCAGGCGGTACATCACCACGGTACAAAGATATATTTTACTTGTATATATATAGGTTAAAAGACTGTTGGGTGGACTTCCTTGTGTTATGCTGCCACCTGCTGTCAAAACAGAGAACAGCGGGCAAAAGTCCTGCTGCTCGAGTGACTAGTTCAGTCTGGAACAGGAGGAGGAGGAGGCTACATGTGGCTGTGTTTTGCAGAGAGGAGTGTGCTCGAGTGGGCTGTAAGATAGAAGGCCTCAGTCTGCCCTGTTTTCCGAGGTCCAAGTACCTTAGAGTGCTGCGTGGTGTCCCCCCCAAGACACAGATCCAAAGAGGCTGGATGTGGAGCGAGGGGCCAGACAGCACGTGCAAATTACAGATCCAAAGAGGCTGGATGTGGAGAGCGAGGAGCCACCCAGCACGTGCAAGTTACAGATCCGGGACAAAGACTGAACTTTAGAGGTGTCTGCGGCGGAATACGGGCCCCAACGGTGACGAGGTACCCCACGCTGAAATCTGCAGTTAAGTGTGCACACTACTTTTAGTTAGGGACAGATAGGAAAAGACTCTGCACTGTGTTACACAAGTAAGGTAACAAGGACTCTGCGGGTTTTTTTGTTTAATAAGGATTTCTGTGTTTTGCTTTTGGGAGTACAATCTGAGGCTTCCTATCTTTGACAAGTTATTAAAAGTAGTTGTATGTATATTGCATTATCTCTACTGCTGTGCTCCCTTCCCTCACTTTTCCTCCACCTGTGTTGTGCAATACATTATTAAATTTGCATTGATTAACCCCCGTGGTTCCGTGCAGTCTTTGCGTATCCCGTTACCTGCAGGTTATTACATTTGGCGTAGTCGGCAGGATACGCAGGCTGGTACGGAACAATGGACGGACAGGGGGGTGTCGCTGATGGAGGTGTTCTAATACAACCTGATGGAATACCAGCAAGGCAACTGTCCCTGGGGGCTATGCTGACCCATATACCAAAATTTACTGGCAGCAATGTACCTCTCCATGACTGGGCGCAGAGAGTGAGGGGCATGTTGAGAGTAGCAGGAGTGACTGCAGAAAATCAAGGGGAGATACTGTTGATTGCCCTTGAAGGCCATGCTCAAGAGACCATTTTATTGCGCCCTGAGAGTGAACAAAAGACGTTAGAGCAGGTGGTGAAGATTCTTGAGAGAGTGTATGGCGGGAAACCAGAAGCAGGAGATTTACAGGCGCAACTGTTCTACAGGCTGCAGGGTGAAGAAGAAGGTCTGCCACAGTATGCAAATGCACTCCAGAGAATAATGAGACAAATGCTTACAGCAGAGCCAGAGCTAGCACAAACCCCCGGTTATGCTGACCGTACCCTACGAGATCAATTCCTCCGTGGGTTACATAACCCCAAGATCAAAGGTGCCCTCCGTGAACGGCTCAGGGTAGAAAAAAAACTACCGTAACTTTCCAGGAGATATTGGAAGAAGCAGTCTCCCGCACACAAACTGAAAATTGCGACCCGCAGAACGCCTGGGGTGAAGTTTGTATGCATAAGGTAGTCCCGGGTGAGAAAAGCCGAGAACCGAGCTAGCTTGAGGCTAAAGTGGATCAGTTACAAGAGACTGTTACTGCTCTACAAGAGTTGCTGAAGAATATGCAAGCCCCGGCGTCAGAAGTAGGAACTACAGCACCGCGGCCAAATACCCGCACGCATACCTATCAAGAAGAGAGGGGACAGATCGAGCAGAGACGATCGAGACCCGCTGGAGACTACCAGTGTTGGAACTGTGGAAATCGGAACCATTTATTCCGACACTGTCCGGAGAGGAAGACGTCTCAAGAAAGACCACCGTTAAACTAGTGCCTCCCTCCATGGATGGGCACATGGCGGGGAGACCAACTGATCTTAGAGAAAACCAACGCCCTGAAGATATAGCAGCCAACACGCCGACGATCATGGCCGAATTTGAAGGGAAAGAAGTAAGATGCCTGATGGATACTGGGTCCCAAGTGACCACCATGCCAGAACAGTTCTTCTACCAACATTTTGGACAAACTGTATCCATTGACAAACGGGCACATATCAAACTGAGGGCTGCAAACAATCTTCCCATTCCGGTTGTAGGGGTTGTGTGGATGAACATACGTGCCTGTGGCCAGAACTTAGGCAAAAAAGGGATTGTGTTAACGGAGGGCCGGTACGACAGAGAGGTGCCAGCTATCGTGGGCATGAACATCCTGAAAGAATTAGACCAGTTGCTCTTCAACAAGGAGGGCTGTGATTACTGGAAGATGACAGTTGCTAACCGGCCTTCCCAAAAGGTCTTCCAACACCTTATCCGTGCCCGAGGACTGTGGAAGAATGGTGGGAGCCTCTACCCGGTGGGGAGGGTTCGAGTCCCAAGACAGACAACAATTACTATACCTCCAAATCGTGAGACAGTCTTCACCTTGCCAGTCGGGGCCCACCGTACACTCGAGGGGATGGAGGTGTTGGTGGAGCCTTACCGTGGTGAAGAGAACGGAGACGAACCGTTGGTGGCTCGCACTTTAGCAACAGTAAGAAATGGAAGGGTCCCTTTCCATTGCGTGAATACCGGTGAACAGGCCTACACCTTGACCTCGGGAGTTGTTCTGGCCCATGTCTACCTGGCGCCTGAAGAGGTGGCGGCCGCAGAATCGATTGAATTGCAGCCCATGGCAGGGGAAGCCTGGACTTGGGCTCTTTCTATGGAAAGAAAAGAGAAACCCACTGATCAATGGAACAGTCGCGTCATCTTAGGGCAGATGGGAGTGGACCTGAGCCCCTTCGCTTCAGAGCAAGCCCAAGCCATAGAGGACTTTATTTGGGAGAATCAAGCCACGTTCTCCCATCACGCAGAAGATTTCGGCTGTACTGACAAGATTCAGCACGAAATACCCACGAGAGATGCCCCACCGATCAGGGAAAGGTACAGGCAAATACCCCCAAAGTACTACCAAGAGGTAAAAGAGCTTTTGGCGCAGATGCTGAAGAGCGGGGTGGTAAGAGAAAATCAGAGTCCATGGGCTGCCCCAATCGTGCTGGTCAAGAAAAAGGATGGGTCTACCCGCTTCTGTGTTGACTACCGCAAGCTTAATGGATGCACGGTTCGTGATTCCTACCCTCTGCCCCGGATAGAGGAGTCCCTGTCGGCGTTGGGAAAGGCACGTTACTTCTCCTCCCTCGATCTGGCCAGCGGATATTGGCACGTCCCTGTGGCAGAGAAAGACAAGGCCAAGACCGCATTTATTGTACCCATGGGACTCTTCGAGTTCAATCGCATGCCGTTTGGACTAAATAATGCCCCAGGAACTTTTCAGCGCCTCATGGAAAGTTACCTTGGAGACATGAACTTTGAGGCCACATTGATTTATCTGGACGACATAGTAGTGTATTCTGCAACCTTTGAGAAACATCTAGAAAACCTGGGCCAAGTGTTTCAGCGGTTACGGGCCCATGGGCTTAAACTAAAACCAAAAAAATGCCGGATCTTTCAGGAAGAGATTGAATATCTCGGACACAAGGTGTCAGAAGCCGGCGTACAGCCCTCCGATGGGAAAGTGAGAGCAGTGCTACAATGGCCCACACCCAGCACAGTGCGGGCGGTTCGATCTTTCCTGGGGCTAGCCGGATAATACCGTCGCTTTATGAAAGATTTCGCGAAGGAGGCAGAACCTTTGCACGAATTGCTTCGAGGGACTGCGAAAGGACTAAAAGCACAGAAAATTTGCTGGGGACCAAGACAAGCAGAAGCCTTACACCGATTGAAAGAGGCCTTGGTTAGCGCCCCTGTGCTTGCCTATGCAGACTATAACCTTCCCTTTCGGTTGTATACAGATGCGAGCCTCTACGGCCTGGGTGCAGTACTGGCCCAGGTACAGAATGGTACTGAACGGGTGATTGCATATGGAAGTCGGACGTTGTGAGAAGCCGAGCGCAATCCCGAGAATTACAGTTCCTTTCGGCTGGAGTTACTGGCACTAGTATGGGCGATAACCGAAAGGTTCTCGGAATATCTCACGGGAGCTCAAATTGAAGTCTATACGGATAATAACCCCCTGGCTCACATCTCCACCGCCAAACTGGGAGCAATGGAACAGAGGTGGCTGGCACGACTCTCCAGATACAATTATCATGTGCAGTACCGCTCTAAGCATGAAAATCAGAATGCGGATGCCCTTTCTCGTGTTACCACCGAAGCCCTAGTGGGGGAGAGATGAACAGTTGGAGGAAGACGAAATTCCGGACTTCAGTAAATTCACCGCTCAAGTAGTAGAGGCTCGTATGCTGGAAATTACGTCGGGCACGACATCACGCCTGCTTGGCCAAACCAGAAAGGAATGGGTGAAAATTCAGTCATCTGACCCAGAACTGCTTCAAGTGAAAGAGTGGGTGATCCAGCAGCGCAAGCCTAGAAAGGAAATACGGGCCATGCTGTCGCACGTGGCCCTCCAGATTCTCAGCCAGTGGGATAAGCTGTCGGTGCAAGAAGGGATGCTGTATCGGAAGGTGCACCTAGCTACAGAGTTGGAAGTACGGTGGCAAGTGGTGATACCCCAGAAGATGGCAGTACCACTGGCCCGAGAGGCGCATGAGAAGGGAGCCCATTTCGGACCGGACAAGACTTACCAGTGGTTGCAAAGAATAGTATACTGTCCTCAGATGCTTCGGGCAGTAGAGAAGGCCTGTAAACTGTGCCGTTCCTGCGAGTTAAGTAAGGCTCCCCCACAGCAAGCACCAGTACAGACTATTGTAACCAAAGAGCCGTTGGAAGTACTCATGATCGATTATCTCAAGATTGGTCACTCCCACCGGGGCTATCAGTTCTGCCTTGTGATGACAGATCACTTCTCCAAATTTGCGGTGGTGACGCCCACCAGAGATCAGACAGCTGAATCAGCTGCTCGAGGCCATCAGTGATGACTTTATCCGGGTGTACGGCTGCCCCAAAAGAATACATTCCAACCAAGGGGCTTGCTTTCAGGGCGGTGTCGATGTGAAGCCCCACAGGTGTTGTGTCGGTGCATTACCTTCAGGGACTCCACTCGGCTGGATCTGGTCACAGGTAGGAGATCTTCTATTTGTCGTGACGCCACTCTCAGTATTGCGGTCAGTGGGGACCGCCACTGCAGGTTGAGGGACGCCTGGGGCTGATGGTGAGTGCAGTTAGTTGGAATAGCCTCCTGAGAGTGAGGCAAGCCCCAGGGCCCTGTGTAGGTGCGTAGTACCACAAGGCGCAGAATAACTCCACACACGCAGAATGTCTTTCAGGGGTTTTACTCACTTCAGATGGCAGGGTGAGTAACCCGGGCGTAGCTGGGATGAACCAGGCTGGAACCAGGTATCCTTCAGGCTGACTTCTGATGGTGACTACCAACTCGCCTTCCTTAGCCCTTGGTGGTTTGGGGTAACCCCGACTTTTAGTCCCTATGGGGGTCACCCAGGGAAGTTGCTGAAGCCTCTCTCCCCTTCGTTTGCCGTTTGCTTGTTGCCTGGGCCAGATCACTCCAGCTGCTTGCCTCCTGTGAACTATGGGCCCTAACTGTGGCTACGTGGCTGCGGCTTTTGTGGTGTTGTGGTGTGGGCTTTGAGGGCCCCACACCGGCAGGTTTAGCAGGGAAAGGTGGATCTATCCCCGCTCCGGGATCTGCCGCCCGTTTGGGCCTGGTACTCCCTAGCAGTCTCCTTACTTCCCACTCTGTGCTCTCTCTCTAGCTGGAGATGGGTTTCGGGTAGCACTCCTAGGTGACCGTTCTCCCCCGTCGGTAGCCACTGCGCGGACGCTGTCAGACTGCAACAGCCCCAGGGGTAGGGGTCAGCTCCCTCTCGGAGCTCCCTGGACTCTGCACTGAACCGGCTCACTGCTCCTCCTCTCCTGTTCTTGCCTACGCCACCTAGCAACCAGGCTCTCTTACCACACCCCTTGAGAGGAGATGGAGGCTTTTGGCCCCCTCCACTATTCCAGTGGAGGTGAAGGCTTTTCCCCCTCCTGGGATCCCCAGGGGTCCTCTCATAGGTACATGTGTGAGACCTGATCACTATGCGCCTGTGTAGTCACACCTCGGTCAGCCTTCTGGATTACCTGTATTGTACTGTCCCCAGCATGGGTGCAGTACTCAGTGGTGCCTGACCAGGTCAGGGGCGCCACATCATGAGAGAGCTGCAAAGGATTTACGGAATGCAGAAGTCAAGGACTACGCCTTATCATCCACAGGGCAACGGAGCCTGCGAGAGATTTAACCGGACCCTCCTACAAATGCTACGCACGTTGGAGGATGATCGTAAGAATCACTGGCCCGGCTATCTCGCAGAACTCGTGTGGGCGTACAATAATCGTGTCCACTCCACCACTGGGTACACCCCATACGTACTACTGTTTGGAAGAGCCGGAAGAGGCATAGAAGAGCTCAACCTGGCTCCTCCCGAGATCAGTGAAGGTCAGAGCGTAGGTTCCTGGGTTGACTGTCACCGTCGGCGGCTGGAGACTATCCATCGAATTGTCACCAAGCGGTTGCAAGAAAAGACACACCCGCAGTGGAAACCTGTGTGTGAAGTCCCGTTCTTGCCAGGAGACCGAGTACTAGTTGCAGAGACACACCCGAGACACAAATTGAGTGAGCGCTGGAAAACAGAGCCGTACATTGTGATTAGAAGAATCTCTCCCCACGGATCAGTATAGAAAGTGAGAGGTGAGCGAAGAGGCGAGACCCTCATCCTGCATCGTAATATGCTGAGGCCCTGCTATTCAGAAGACAGGACCCTACAAAGTACCTCGGAGACGGTGCCCGTGCCTGTTCCTGTTACCTTCGAAGAGGGCTCTGACGATGAAGAATGGTGGCGGGCCCCGACCAACCCAGCAGACTGGGAGAGATCCACACCCCCATCCTTTCAAGACACAGGTGCCACCCCTGCAGAGCAGGAGTCACTAATCTCCAGAGATGGGGACGGGAATACTGTACTCCCTGATACGGCGCCGACGTCTGGTGAGTTAGCTGTGGTGCCACGCCGGACTGAGCGGGCTAATGCTGGTATTCCCCCTGATCGGTACTTGGCAGATGAATTTGTGTGTTCTGTCACGGAATCCTGTTTTACGACATTGGCTCCCAAGCAACAGGTTGTGAAGCAGGGCAGGAGTTGCCACCGTGTGCCCCTTTGCAGAGTGCCTCACTAGTGTATCGGCCGGGACGGCCGAGGTTAAAGAGGGGGGGAAATGTAAGACCTGTTAACATTTATATATATATAGGTTAAAAGACTGTTGGGTGGACTTCCTTGTGTTATGCTGCCACCTGCTGTCAAAACAGAGAACAGCGGGCAAAAGTCCTGCTGCTCGAGTGACTAGTTCAGTCTGGAACAGGAGGAGGAGGCTACATGTGGCTGTGTTTTGCAGAGAGGAGTGTGCTCGAGTGGGCTGTAAGATAGCAGGCCTCAGTCTGCCCTGTTTTCCGAGGTCGAAGTACCTTAGAGTGCTGCGTGGTGTCCCCCCCAAGACACAGATCCAAAGAGGCTAGATGTGGAGCGAGGGGCCAGACAGCACGTGCAAATTACAGATCCAAAGAGGCTGGATGTGGAGAGCGAGGAGCCAGGCAGCACGTGCAAGTTACAGATCCGGGACAAAGACTGAACTTTAGAGCTGTCTGCGGCGGAATACGGGCCCCAACGGTGACAAGGTACCCCACGCTGAAATCTGCAGTTAAATGTGCACACTACTTTTAGTTAGGGACAGATAGGAAAAGACTCTGCACTGTGTTATACGAGTAAGATAACAAAGACTCTGCGGGTTTTTTTGTTTAATAAGGATTTCTGTGTTTTGCTTTTGGGAGTACAATCTGAGGCTTCCTATCTTTGACAAGTTATTCAAAGTAGTTGTATGTATATTGCATTATCTCTACTGCTGTGCTCCCTTCCCTCACTTTTCCTCCACCTGTGTTGTGCAATACATTATTAAATTTGCATTGATTAACCCCCGTGGTTCCGTGCAGTCCTTGCGTATCCCGTTACCTGCAGGTTATTACACAAGGATGTCAAAGCAGAAAAGGCTAGCGTATAAAATTCCCTTTAAACTGGAGGTAATAAAATATGCAAAAAGAACATGGGAATAGAGCAGCGGAGAGACATTTCGGACCGCCTCCAACTGACAAAATGATAAGGGAGTGGAGGAAACAGGAGGATGAGCTGGAAAAAGCACAAAAAAGCAAATGTGGTCTTCGTGGATGTCGTGCTAAGTGGCCAGACTTAGACGTGGACATGAAAGAATGGATAACACGCCACAGAAATAGTGGCCTATCCGTGTCCACTAAAATGATCCTATGCGAAGCAAAGCGCATTGCTGCGGAGAAAGGCATTACTGACTTTACAGGATCACCATCATGGTGCTTCAGATTTATGAAGAGATGTGGTCTTGCAATGCGCACAAAATCTAGAATTGCGCAAAAAATGCCCCGAGAATATGAGTCCAAGATCCTGTCTTTCCACAAGTTTGTGCTTGACAGCATAAAGAAAAATGGTTTTGAAATAGGCCAGATTGGGAATATGGATGAAGTGCCTCTAACCTTTGATGTGCCATCTAACAGGACTCTTAATGAAAAGGGGGCAAAAACTGTAACAGTAAAGACCTCAGGACACGAAAAAACCCATTACACCGTTGTGCTGTCCTGCTGTGCCGATGGCACGAAACTGCCACCAATGCTCATTTTCAAAAGAAAGAATATGCCCAAAGAAGCAATACCGCGAGGAGTTGTCGTGCATGTTCACGAAAAAGGATGAAAATGGAATGAAAGTGTGGATCGACAAAGTCTGGTCCAAACGTCCTGGAGGGCTTCTAAAAAAACCTGCCCTATTAGGGTACTTTCACACCTCCGGTTTTTCTTCTGCGGCACAATCCGGCACTTTGCAGGAAAATCGCAACCGGTTTTTTTTGCTGCCGGTTGCGATTTTCCTGCATAGACTTTAATTAGTGCCGCATTGTGCCGCATGGCCTTGCGTTCCATCCGGTTTTTGCCGCATGCGGCAGATTTAGCCGATGCGACGGCCGGATGGAACGTTGCCTGGCACGTTTTTTCGTGCGGCAAAAAAACCCGCATCGCGCCGCATTCGGCCGATGCGGCGCATCTCTCAATGCATGCCTATGGCGGCCGGATGCGGCGCGATGCGGCAAATACCGCATCCGGCCGCCACATGCGGTTTTTGCCACTGCGCATGCTCAGTAGCATGCCGCAAGCGGCAAAAACCGGGCGGGCCGCAAGGGAAAAACGTATGCAAAGGATGCGGTATTTTCACCGCATCCGTTGCATAGCTTGCACAGCCGGATTGAGCCGCAGGGCTCAAGCCGGATGTGTGAAAGTAGCCTAAGTGCTGGACCAGTTTCGAGCTCACATTACTGAAACCACAAAAAAGGTTTTTAAAGAAGTGAAGACCCATCTCGCTGTGATTCCAGGGGGGCTTACCAGCCAGCTGCAACCCCTTGATGTGTCCATCAATAAGCCATTTAAAGTGTTCATGCGAGAAGAGTGGAATAAGTGGATGGCTGCTGGTAATCACGATCTGACACCTTCTGGACGAATGAAGAGACCCACTATTACTCAAGTGTGTGAGTGGGTGAAAACTTCATGGCAGTCCGTGAAGGATGAAACGGTTATAAGGTCATTCAAAAAATGCGGGATTAGCAATGCTTTAGATGGCACCGAAGATGATATCTTATATGAGGACACTGAAGAAAGTGACACTTCTGACTGTGAGGAATTGAGCTTCCTGAATGCTGACAGCACTGATGAGGAATTCCTGGGGTTCCCTGAGGACTAGAAGAGTCCCGTATCTGAGGACTAAAGCTTTCCTTCCTATGTTGTTCACAAACATGGTTCATGTATCAAACAATGCTGCTATTGACTCCTGTTGAGTCTAAATTGTTAAAATAATGTTATTTTAATTTTATTAAAATGTTTTAGCACACTATTTGACTCAATTTTTTTTTTTTAATTTTCCTCCTCCAAAACCTAGGTGCGTCTTATAATCAGGTGCGTCTTATAAAGCGAAAAATACGGTATATATATATATATATATACACATACGCAAATATCTTCATCAGCGCTCCAAAAGACTGAATAGCTATTTTTCATTCATATATTCCCTGTAAGGGAAATCCGGCAGGAGCTGCTCAGAGGATAGGAATTTGTCCAGAGTAACAGAGGTTTGTTTAAAAGAACTGAAGTCCTCAGTGGTTGATACCTTTTAATGGCTAACTGAAAAGATGGTAATATATAGCAAGCTTTCCAGACTACTCAGGTCTCTTCATCAGGCTCCATATAACACAAAATCTGAAGAGTCACATATTTATACACAACAGGACTTAGAATAGTGCAGTGAAAAAAAAACAAAAACAAAAAAAAAACAAGTCCTGTGAAGCAGAACTATCACTATGGCAAGGGGGCAAACTGTTGTGGCCATAAATATTGTTGTGGTTCATAGATAAGCAGTGTGAAAGTTTTATTGTCCTCTGATTGGGGTCTGGTCCAGGGCTGTGATGCCCCAGATGCTCTGAAGAGCACATTTCTTAACTGATGTAAAAAGACATGAATCCATGAGACACATTCATTCCTGCTCTGAATGTGTCAAAGGTCATCATGAGTTTGAATTCCCAGACTCTCCTGTCTCTTTGGGACTAGAAATTTCCTTTAAATACCAGCAATTTCATGTCCATGATGCTGTGGTCTGGGTTACAAAAATGTTTGGCCACAGGTAGATCTATTCTTTTTTCTCTAATTGTGTGGCGGTGAGAATTTACTGCACTATTCTATGTCCTGTTGTGTATAAATATGTGACTCTTCAGATTTTGTGTTATACCATGCCTGATGAAGAGACCTGAGTAGTCTCGAAAGCTATTGCTATTATTACCATCTTTTCAGTTAGCCATTAAAAGGTATCAACTACTAAGGACTCTCAGTTCTTTTAAAGAAACTTTTTTTTATTTCTACTGGCTAACACGGTACAAGGATATATTTTACCTGTATCCAGAGTAACCGAGGATTTGCTGGATGTGGATGCCAGAACGGGAACTACGTGACCTGCGGTGTCGGTGCAGACTGGAGGTGTCAGGAGAGCAGTAAGCCCCGATCAAGTTTCTCCACACACAGCGCTCCAGGGAGGTGAAGAGGATTGCCTCCCCATAAAAAACATAACTCTTTACTGGGGTTGTGCGGGGGTCGCACAACCAAAATAGGTGAGCAGTGGCAATAAGTAATAATACATTATTAAATACGGGTGCTTCTCATTGCGCCTTTTTTTCTCCCTTTTTCTAATTATACTCAGGGACATGGCCAAGGTAAGGAAGGCTGAAAAACGACCACCTTTGAACAAGAAACATAAGATAAAACGTCAAGACTGGGCCAAGAAATATCTTAAGACTGATTTTTCAAAGGTTTTATGGACTGATGAATTGAGAGTGACTCTTGATGGGCCAGATGGATGGGCCAGAGGCTGGATCAGTAAAGGGCAGAGAGCTCCACTCCGACTCAGACGCCAGCAAGGTGGAGGTGGGGACTGGTATGGGCTGGTATCATCAAAGATGAACTTGTGGGACCTTTTTGGGTTAAGGATGGAGTGAAGCTCAACTCCCAGACCTACTGCCAGTTTCTGGAAGACAGTTTCTGGCGTTGCGTTGAGTCTGTTTTTTTCCGGATGCGGCATATTTAGCCCATGCGGCGGCCGGATGGAACGTTGCCTGGCTGTTTTTTTTGTGCGGCGAAAAAAACCGCATCGCGCCGATGCGGCGTGATTTCCAATGCAAGCCTATGGACGCCGGGTGCGGAGCCCTGCGGCAAAAAACGCATCCGGCGGCCGGATGTGGTTTTTTGAACTGCACATGGTCAGAATCAAGCCGCATTCATCAAAAAACGGATGGGCCGCATGGAAAAACATATGCAACGGATCCGTTTTTTCCGCCGCATCCGTTGCTTAGGTTTTTGAGCCGGATTGAGCAGTTATATTGGTTTACCTGGTGAAAATAAACAAGTGAGATGGGAATATATTTGGTTTTTATTAAGTTGCCTAATAATTCTGCACAGTAATAGTTACATGCACAGATATCCTCCTAAGATAGCGAAATCTAAAAAAAACCCTCCAACTTCCGAAAATATTAAGCTTTGATATTTATGAGTCTTTTGGGTTGATTGAGAACATAGTTGTTGATCAACTATAAAAAAATCCTCTAAAATACAACTTGCCTAATAATTTTGCAAGCAGTGTAATGCAGACAGAGATATCTCAGTGCAAGATTAAAAATAATAGCCTCCTACAGAAGAAGAGGATGGGAGCTCAAGTGCAATCTATTGGATGTACTGTATTATTCAGCTCAATCTCGAACCATGGTGACTTGATCGATGAATGCTCTGTAGGAAGATCGATCTTGTGCAGCCTAGATGGGTTTATTAGGTTCTTAGGGAATCTGACAGCTTATACATACTGCCCAATCCACGTATCAGATGCTGGGTGTGTGATTTCAGCAACATATGTTTAACTGTAAAATTTTGCAGTTTCAGAAAAATACATACTTTAATAGTTTCCGGGGAGCGAGCTGCACAGAAGACTAGTGGGATAGACGGATGCATGGTGGCTTCTCCAAACTTGCTGCCCTGGAGTGGCATGTCTACCACTGTGTTCATGTATAGGGAGAGACATGTCATTTCAGGGCAATGGGGGGAGAAGCCGCCGGGTATCCACCTGTCCCACTAGTGTTACGTATGGCTCAATTCCTGAGGACACGACTGCGAAACACGTGTCGGGGTGTAGGTTCATGACCGTTCGGATCACCACTGCCACCACTGAACTGAGATAAAAACATTTTATTGTCTTTAATAAGCTTAAGAAGTCTGTCATTCCTCTACACAGTATGATTTTGACTGGGGTTGAATTCCTCTACTACTTAGTCCGTACTTAGTAGTTATAATACTACACTGTTAGTGATTTCACTTTTGTATACCGGCATTTTAGGACATGCTATGACATCCCATATGTTTGAACTCAGTTTACTCAATACCATTGTCACATCTATATATACTGTTTTAATATGTGCTTTGTGTGGTCCTTATACTCTTCTACATTTTGTGCACTGTCCATAACTATGATATATTTTGAGGGTTGTTTTATTATTTAAACCGGTCTATGTACATTATTTTGATCTTTTGAGGCACTTTTTTTCTGCTGTTTGTTACTTCAATTATATATAATAAAAATAATTCTTTTAAAAATGATTTTTTTTCTGACCTTGTTACTGGTTATTTTTAGCTTATTGGTGCTGAAAATTGTGTTATACCATTTGTATCCAATGATGTTGGATGGTGGACGCAGGTACGGTGTTGTTCGTCATTCCTGGGATGTCACACGTAGCGATGTGTGCTGCCTCAGGAACGACGAACAACCTGCATCCAGAAAAAAGGAACGACACTTGGGAAATTAACGACGTGTCAAAACTCAACGATTTGGTGAGTATTTTGCATCGTTAGCGGTCGCTCGTACATGTTACACGCAATGATGTCGCTAACGAGGCCGGATGTGCGTCACGAAATCCCAACAAATCTCGTTAGCGTATAACAAGGCCTTAAGTCACGTAGCAAAGGCCTTTAAAGAGTGCTCATGTGTCGCCCAGGGAAAGGGGTACTCGGTCCCGGGCGGTTACAAATGGGAATGTCACTCTGGTGGCCGTTGCCCGGTCCTGTGGGGCTCCTTTGTAAGGGGGAGTATTTACAGGGGAGATAAAAGTTAATGTTCATGTGATGCCACTGGCGGGTTGCGGTTAGGGTGTAGAACCGCCACTGCTGAATATGGGTACTCCCAGGGCTGGTGGTGGTTGCAGCAATGATGTTGAGCCCTCCGCAGGTAGGGCCGTGGCTGGGAGATGTGAAGGGCAATAACGGAGACCACACCAGGTTGTCATGAACAGTCTCTACTCACTCAGGCCCGTGGATTACTGGTTCAGGTCCCATGGAGTATCAGTGCCAATGTAGTGACCCAGGTTGCTCTGTCCCCGGCACTCTCTGTTGATTGGGTCCCCGAAGCGTGCAGCGTTTGGGGCCCGACTGTCCCTTTTGGGGTAACAGTCTCACCCGTACGGCGGACAGTGCGGACCCTGTTTGGAGGAAAGTGTCCGAATCCCGATCCTAGTTTACTGCTGATGCCCCCGGATTATTTGGTTTGGTGAAGTCCAAGAAGGTGTCCTCACCGGGCATGTAATTATCAAGCAGTGTAAACCTGGCGCCTGACCTAGGGCCCTATGCCCCGTTCATGCTCCGGTCCAAGCGGTACCTGTCCGTACCCGACCTGGCGACCTCTCTCCCATGCCCTCGGTGTCACAGTTGCACGGACCCAGCTCCGGCACGGCCGCACACCTCTGTGTGCCACACTTCTCTGTACTGCCTCTCGACTCCTCCCACCAGGCTGGCTAAACCCGGGACTCGTTCCTACCCATAGGCGACCATCCCCTTACTTGGTTAACCCTATATACCAGGTGTGGAGTGGAGAACTAGGATTTTGGTTGTGCTTTGGTGGTATCGGCACTGGTACTCTCGGTCCCAGGGGGTAGGTCCTGCATCCCCAAGAGGATGCAGTTCCTTGTAGTGCCCTGAGTAGTTCAGGGGCGCTACACTCATTACACGAGTAAAGCTGATCAGATGCTTGGATGGGCTCGATTCAAGTAACGAGTATAATGGAAGTCAATGGGGAACTCGAGCATTTTACCAGAAGACCCTAATAGAAGAGTCGGGGGTCATGAAAATCACTGAAATGGATAGAAACAGCATGGGGAGTATGCCTGGACTCTAATGTCGCTGCTGTGAATTAAATAAACAAATAATTAATTTAACAAATGACATTGGGAACACTATTAATAATAATAATAAAACTGCACTTTTTTTAAATTTTGTCGAACTTGGACATTTTTTCCAGTACATCACATGATAAAATGAATGACATCTTTCAAAATGACAGCATATTAAATGAAAACCAAGCCTCACACATCTAGATTAATGGAAAAATAACAAAATGTATGGCTCTTGGAAGAAAACTAAAGCACGCCCGGTCAGGAAGTAAATTCTCAGAGGAGCATTGGGTGGCCTATAAATCTCCTCATGCCTGCTTAGCACTCTCTATAAGGAAAAACATTATTCCTTAAATCGTCCTGTCCAAAGTGTCTTAGGAACCATCCAAACCGCATATTCCTCATTCTTCTGTGTGCAGCCTGCGTTGCCTATATATGTGCTACCATACCATGTACTCCAGAGTCTCTGGACTTGTCTCACATCGAGCACTTCTAAGACATAGTGTGTTAAAAAGTGCGGGATCAGGCAGGTCCACATTTATCATTAGCTACCGGAGTTCTGGTGCCTGGGGCGGCGAGTCACGAAAGGCGTTGCCAGGAGCGAGAGTAAAAAAAAATATTTTTTTGTTAAAATTTCCTTCTCCTCCCCAGACTCATTGCTAAAACCGGCGTCTTTGTGGGGGGAAAAAGGGAAATAGCTGGAGGCCCCGGAATTATTTTGTATTAGCGTCTTTAAGACCTGCTCCTTGCGCACTGGCAGGAGCTCCAATCAGCTCCCTGAGCTGGCGCACTTACTGATGTCACGGGCAGTGCGATACGTTTACCTCCTCGCTGCCGGCGTCTCTGCAGAGTGCTGCTGAGGAGGAAAGGAGAAGTCACTGGTGCCGGTAAGCGCTGTAGAGCCAAGGATAGTGGCGGCAGACGGCGGGGTGTGATCTCTATGGGACGGGCAGAAGCATACGGAGCACTCTGTATGGAAAAAGGGGGTACATGGGGTGTGATCTGTGTGGGCCAGGGGGCAGCAGTATAAGGAGTGCTCTGTATGGGAAAAGGGGGTGTATGTGGTGTGATCTGTGTGGAACAGTGGGCAGCAGCATAGGGAGCGCTATGTATGGGAAAAGGGGGTGCATGGGGTGTGATCTGTGTGGGCAAGGGGGCAGCAGCATAGGGAGCGCTCTGTATGATAAAGGGGGTGCATGGAGTTGGCTCTGTGAGGAGTTACAGCATGCGGTGTGATCTGTATGGGGCAGGAGGCAACCTGAAGGGTGGAATCGGGAACAGTGTGTGGTGGGCTCAGTATGAAAAAGGGGGCAGCGTGGGGTGGGCGCAGTCTGGAGAATGGGCAACATGGCTCAGTATGTAGAAATCTAATGTGAGGGAGAAAGTTCGAATAGGGGGCAGCATGTGGTGCAGACAGTTTGGAGATCATAGTTCCTAAGTGAGGAGGGTGTAGTGGGTGTAACTCATGAGGCGAAGCAATGTGGCATATAAAGGGGGCAGTGTGGAAGCCATGTACCATAATATGGACAATATGGGGGTCATTTTTTTTGTGCAGGGATTAAAGTGAGGGACAGTTATTTATTTTGGGGGCTTATTTAGGGAACAGCATGGGTGATTATTTTTATAATGACATGTTATTTTTAAGGGCACTGTGTCGTGATGTGCTGCAGAAGAGCAGAGAAGATGGACGTCTGCAGAGACGAGCTGTGGATGTGAAGTCATGGCAGCAGGACCTGTGAGGTACCGAGGTCTAAGGTTGGATAAATGCAGGTGATGGTTAAACACATTGGCTAAATGTAGGTTTTAAGCGATCGCTGATCTATATCCAGCAGATGGTTAGTGGTTTAATAGCTGCTTAGCCTGTTATCGCACTTTCGTGTGCACAGTACGATCTTTAACAAGAGCGTCCTGTGCACATAGAATAGTTCTGGGCAGCGTGTGTTCACAGGACAATGTGCGGCCGAGAAAGATATTGAAAGGCGTCTGTCAGCCCCCAAATGCCAATTAAACTGTACAAACATTTTTGGGGGAACATAGCCCATATAAAATTCATGCCCAGTAGATGCAGTGTAACCTAAGTGTAAATTCACACAGTGCGTTTTTCGTGGCGTTTTTGCGCGTTTTTTTTCAGGTGCGTTTTTGCTCAGAAAAATGCATGAATTTGCTTCTCCAGCAAAGTCTATGAGTTTTCATTTTTGCTGTCTGCACACAGCGTTTTAGCTGCGTTCTTGTGGGCACCACAAAAACGTATGTCAATTATTATTGCGTTTTTCACTGCGTTTTCTACCCATTGAGTTCAATGAGATGTTCAAAAACGCAATGAAAACAGCAAATTGCAAATATAGCTGCGTTTTATGACTAAAAACGCAGCTATAAACGCAAGGGGTGGGTAGTAAAGTGACATGTACAGGAAGAGGATTCCTTCTGTCAGTAAACACAGAAGCGTGAATCCTCCCGGTACCGCCACCGCTGCTTCCATTTCCCGCCCGGTGCCATGTCCGCTCCCGTGCAGGAGGTGGAAGCGGCTGCTAAATCAAAAGTGAACAGTTGAAAAATGTCATATTCACCTGTCTGCAGACTCCCGGTGCCATGTCAGTTCCCAGCACCTCTGCCCGGTACCGCCACCCCCGCTCCGGCTGTGTGTCGGCTCCCAGGCACGTATGATAGCTGCAGGACCTGGCGGTGATCACCTGATGCGGGCACCTGACGCAACAGCTGATCGTAATTCTCGCGGTGACGCCGGATTTTACCGCTGGGCCGGCTATCAGCTGATGCAGTCAGGAGACTTCATCAATGATTACCGGCAGCTCCTACAGCAGTCGGACGGGAGTCAGGACGGACGTGTGTAGTTGTTTTTTTGTTTTGTTTTTGCACTGATGCATCAGCCTAGACTGTACAGAGAGCGAGCGCCGAGTGACTGATTCCCCAGCACTTGCAGTCAGTTAATGACAGCTGCAAACAGGCCGGGGTGATCTACGGAGTTCAGCCCGGGATGTCTGCAGCTGTCATGAACTGAACCGCAAGTGCGGGGAATCAGTCACTCGGCGCTCGCTGTAAAGTCCAGGCTGCACGCCGGAGCTCAGGTGAGCGCTCCGGAGTGCAATGCAGGTACCTGAATCCAGGCCTGGCATTACTGGAGATTCCTCCGGTAGCCAGTCCGACGCTGTGACAGAAGTGTGTGTTTTTTTTTTATTTTATTTTTGCACTGATGCATCAGCTGATTGTATAAAAGCCGTTTACACAATCAGCTGCTGTGTCATGTGATTCAGGCCCTTGAACCTGACATCATCTGATCGCTTTGCCTTCCAGCAAACCGATCAGATGATATTGGATCCGGATTGGATGGCACGGGACCCTTGACCCAGGATTACTGCGGAGGGGTTCTTTATTTCACTAATTGTGTTGTGTTTTATTTCTAATAAAAATATTTTTCTGTTTTTTTTTGTTTTTTTTTAATCTTTACTAGAAATTCATGGTGGCCATGTCTAATATTGGCGTGACACCATGAATTTCGGGCTTAGGGCCAGCTGATAATACACAGCTAGCCCTAACCCCATTATTACCCAGCGAGCCACCCGGCATCAGGGCAGCTGGAAGAGTTGGATACAGCGCCAGAAGATGGCGCTTCTATGAAAGAGCCATTATCTGGGGTGGCTGCGGACTGCAATACGCAGCGGGGGTGCCCAGAAAGCTTGGGCACCCTGCATTGCGGATTCCAATCCCCAGCTGCCTAGTTGTACCTGGCTGGACACAAAAATTGGGCGAAGCCTACGTCATTTTTAATTATTTCATGAAATTCATGAAATTAAAAAAAGAAAAAAAAAAAAAAAGGGCTTCCCTATATTTTTGGTTCCCAGCCGGGTACAAATAGGCAGCTGGGGGTTGGGGGCAGCCCATACCTGCCTGCTGTCCCCGACTAGCATACAAAAATATGGCGAAGCCCACGTCATTTTTTTTGTTTGGGGGCAAAGAAATCCTGCATATAGTGCTGGAAGGAGGATGCTGAGCCTTTTAGTTTGGCAGCTGCTGTCTGCTCTCCTGCATACACAGTCCTGCATGGAGCATGCTGAGCCTTGTAGTTCTGCAGCTGTCTGCTCTCCTATATAGACTAGTGAAGAATGAAGACCAGATTGAAGAAGGAAATGACATCAGACCTTTTTTTTTTTTCAACAATCTTTAATGGCAATGTTCACTGATAAACGCATAAAAACAGTAAGCAAAACACGCACCAAAACGCGGTAAAAACGCATGCGTTTTTGCCGCGGGTGCGGTTTTGTGCGTTTTTTGCGGCAAAAACGCACAACAACGCAGTGTCAAAAAGATGCAGTGTGTGAACTTAGCCTAAGAATGAAAAATTTATATATTTATATATATATATATATATATATATATATATATATATATATATATATATATATATATATATATATATATATATATATATATATAAAATTTTTTTTTAAACTAGGGGGCATTGTGCACTTTTGACGTGGCCTATGCCATAAACAAAAGGGAATCTTATCAAATGTTAAGCTGAACTGTATACACCCGGTGCGATTTCTGTATGGGCTGTATACACCCGGTGCGATTTCTGTATGGGCTGTATACACCCGGTGCGATTTCTGTATGGGCTGTATACACCCGGTGCGATTTCTGTATGGGCTGTATACACCCGGTGCGATTTCTGTATGGGCTGTATACACCCGGTGCGATTTCTGTATGGGCTGTATACACCCGGTGCGATTTCTGTATGGGCTGTATACACCCGGTGCGATTTCTGTATGGGCTGTATACACCCGGTGTGATTTCTGTATGGGCTGTATACACCCGGTGTGATTTCTGTATGGGCTGTATACACCCGGTATGATTTCTGTATGGGCTGTATACACCCGGTATGATTTCTGTATGGGCTGTATACATCTGGTGTGATTTCTGTATGAGCTGTATACACCCGATGCGATTTCTGTATGAGCTGTATACACCCGGTGCGATCTCTCTATTGGCTGTATACACCTGGTATGATTTCTGTATGGGCTGTATACATCTGGTGTGATTTCTGTATGGGCTGTATACACCTGGTATGATTTCTGTATGAGCTGTATACACCCGATGCGATTTCTGTATGAGCTGTATACACCCGGTGCGATCTCTCTATTGGCTGTATACACCTGGTATGATTTCTGTATGAGCTGTATACAAAATGGTAATGACAAACACGTCCACCGCAAAGCTCTTAGTAACCCCAAGAACCATTATCGGGTTTCCACACATTTCTATTTTTGTTCAGATTGCACTCTTTTCTTCTGAGCCGAACTCAAGTGGCTCATAAGTTCACGTTTGATGGTCCTTGTTTGTTAACCCTTGCATTCCTTATACAATAATGATCAGGGAATAACCATCAGGGAGTAGGTTTGCTTTTCACAATGCCCCGTGCTATTTATTAGTTATTACTCCTGAAAAGGATGAAGAAACTGACAAATTAGATATTACCACTTCTTATTAGTAGTGTACGACCTATTACTATCTATGGTGTCAGTTCGGTCATACATTTCCAGGAGGAATAGCAGAGGAACAGCACAACCGTTCTAAAATAAAATGCTCAAGCATGGCGATTTAATGGATGTTGGAAAATGGATATGTCCAGAAAGCGGACAGATCCCCCTAAACGATAAGAAGGCCCTCAAACCAACCATCAAATGGCACTGCTAGATACGCTGTAAAGTGTTAATGGTGGGCCTGTGACGCGGGTGGGACACACCACATTCCTGACACTTTCCCCTTAGGTTTTTAGATTGGAGATGGAGCACAGGAACAGTTCCCCCCACATTGGGTGTTAATGAATCTTCTGTGCCGGTTATGGCTTCTGGCTTACAGATCCGTCAATCACATTTGATAAAGAAAATCTGCTTAATACAATTTTTTTTTTTTTCCACAGGAAACCAATATTTATGTCATAGCAAAAACAACATACTGGACCAGGTCATCCATGACCTTACTAAAATCAGAAAATCATTCAAGTGCTGCTCTACAGAGGGGGCAAAAATATACAAAGGGGAAAAAACAGCAGCTAAAAGGGGCTTATGTTACTAAAATAACAGAATTTTTTGCGCTTGACAGTTTGTTCTTAAAATCCACAAAATGTTGTGATCTTTTTGATGTTTGCTGCCCCAATTCTTCCCAGACCCGTCATGTACGAGGCCTTTAGGCGTCACACCCTACTGCAGGGTCCTCTTTGCTTTGCTCCGGGGCTTTCTCCTTTCCTTCATCCAGGGCTGGCTCTTGTGGAGTCTTCTCTTTGGGGCCGCTCTTCACCACCTCCTGTAGGTTATATTTCCTGAACAGCATGTAGTCCTTCACCACGCTCAGGCAACAGACGTTCTTTATAATCTCCACTACGATGGTTAACTCTGGGTTGGTCAGGTCCACCTTATTCTCCGAATTAAGGCTCCCGACTATTCCTGAAACATAGGATGGTCTCAGTTAATTTAGAAGAAAGTAAGTAGCTTTGTGCTCATCAGTATTCATTGCCACCATTAACCCCTTCACGATCGGATGATTTTGCGTTTTCCAGGTTTTTAATTTTTCAGTCAATATAGCCATGTGAGGGCTTATTTTTTTGTGCTTCAAGCTGATGGTTTTTTTTGGTTTTTTTTTTATAACTGAATGTTTTATTATGTTTTTAGAACAGATACAGAAAAAGTACATGGATGCATAGATATGTCTCACAAGCTTGTTAGCAATAACTGTAAACCAGAAATCAGTATCCATATTATCCACTAATACACTGAAAACAGGGAATATGACAAGACGAACAATACAATACTAGACAGGGTAACATAAGGGAGGGGGGGATGGATTGGGGAGGGTGAGCATATCAGGCTTCAATCAAGACCGTACTTCACTGTTATTCTTTGTTGGCCCAATAAGTGTCCCAAAGTGACCAAACACTCAAAAAGATCTACTGTGTTATTTGACAGGGCAGATAAATACTCCATCCTTCTCACATCTTGGATCCGAGATTGGAGATCTGTAAGTGAGGGTGGATGGGCCAACCTCCAGTTACCGGCAATTAGACATCTAGCTGCTGTGGTCATGTGTAATAGTAACCGCTTCACTCTTTTCCCCAGCTGAGCAAGTGGTATAGTTAATAAATAGAATTTAGGATCCAGGGGAACCCGAAGGCCAGTTACTTTATAGATAAGAGATTGCACCAACCTCCAGAAACACTGGATATTGGGGCATACCCAGAATATGTGTGGTATGTCTCCTCCTGTGGCTCCACACCTCCAACAATTGTCTGGTATAGCTGGGTTTAGTTTATGTAGTAGTGCTGGGGTGTGATACCAATACATAAGTAATTTATACTGATTTTCCTTATAGACATAGCATGAGGATGTCTTAGAGGCAGTATCCCAGATCCGTTTCCACATACACAAGGGAATGGACTCACCAAGGAAATCTTCCCATTTCCTCATATATGTATGATTTGGCTTGTCTTCTGGGCATGGGGCCATTAAAATACAATATATTTCGGAGATGAGGCCTTTAGTAGATCTGCATAATCTCTCAAAAAGTGTAGGGATAGAGACTTCTAAGGAGGTAAAAAGGGAGTGCATCAGGTGTCTAACTTGTAAATACCGATATTGGGAATTGCCTGGGAGATTAAATTTAGCAGCTATGGTGGCGTATGGGAGAAGGACTCTGGAGTGTGCGTCTACTATGTCAGCAAAGCAAAAGAGCTTCCTGTCAAACCACGTTTTAGTCGCTGTACCCTGCATACCGTCTGGCATTCTGGGATTAAAAAGAAAAGAAGTCAATGGAGAGTGTTCAGATTTAAGTGGAAACTTTTTGACACAACAGTCCCATATCTTCTTAGTGAAAGCTATCGGGCCCAGAGTATGTGGGTCAGGCTTATTAGATGAGGTGCCCCAAAGGTAGGAGTTAGGGTGTATTGGGGCAAGCCATAACTTCTCTATTTCCATCCATCTAGAGAAGGCACTGCGATTAGACCATGCAGGGATGTGACGTAAGTGTGCTGCCCAATAGTACCTAGTAATATCAGGGACCCCCAGGCCTCCTCTCAGTTTACTGTCAAATAATGTTGTTTTCTTGATTCTATGTCTCTTGTGGGACCAAAGAAATTGAAGTATACTAGACTGAATGTTGCGTAACTTTTTGTATGGTACACACACCGGAAGGGTCTCAGGTAAAGTAGCTTTGGCAGGACAGACATTTTGACTGCAGAGATTCTTCCAAACAGAGACAATGGGAGCTTGTTCCAATTGAGCAGGAGCCTTTTTATCTCAGTAAATAAACTAGGATAGTTCTGCTGGTATAAAAGCTTATACTTAGATGTTAGTTGTATCCCAAGGTATGTCAAGGATATGTTTTTCCATTTATAATTGTAGTTTTCCTGTAAGGAGGAAACTCGCCTCTGTGGAATATTAATAGGCAGGGCTTCCGTTTTGCTCTGATTGACCTTATACCCTGATAACCTTCCAAATTGTAGTAACAAGGAATGCAAATTCGGGAGGGTGGTATGTGGTTGGGACAAGATCAATAGGACATCATCCGCATATAGAGATAGCTTAAACTCCTTGTCTCTCACCATTACGCCATGTATATTAGGGTCATTGCGAATAAGTTAGAAAAACCACAAAGAACTATATCAAAAAAACACCAAAAAGGAGCCAAGACAAATGATATGTGCACACACAGAATGTGGTGAGCCTTCCTCATAAAGATGGCTGCAGCCGAGGTGCAAGATGCTGATGTCACAGCCACTCAACCTCCACACTAGGGGGGAGGGGCGGCTGCTTAGCATAAAGACATGCACACTAATAAGGCTTGCACTAGGAGCCCATCATATAATGAGTGAAATGCACAGTGTCTGAACTGTGACCTATAAATGACGCCAGAAACCCAGGTCAGGCGGGCAAAACAGCACTATATAGGTACATCTCGCACGGATACACGAGACGCACAGTGTCTGAATAATGGCCTATAAATGACGCACAACACCAGGTCCAGGCGGGTCCGTTAGCACTATGAGTACATAACACATGACAGGCTCACCATTTAACCACCTGAATTCAAAAGGTCCACACACATCCTGCAAAAATGGATAAAATGTGCCATACCTCAATTAGTGAGATATTAGTTTATATTTTGGCCCAAAATATGTAAGCTCGCAATCCGTTCGTCAAGGATTCTCACACTTGCGAGTCCCTACACTGAATTAGTTAGAAAAACCAAACACTGTGCATTTCACTCATTATATGATGGGCTCCTAGTGCAAGCCTTATTAGTGTGCATGTCTTATGCTAAGCAGCCGCCCCTCCCCCCTAGTGTGGAGGTTGAGTGGCTGTGACATCAGCATCTTGCACCTCGGCTGCAGCCATCTTTATGAGGAAGGCTCACCACATTCTGTGTGTGCACATATCATTTGTCTTGGCTCCTTTTTGGTGTTTTTTTGATATAGGTCATTGCGAATAGCAGCAGCCAATGGCTCAATGCACATAACAAAGAGCAGGGGGGACAAAGGGCATCCCTGACGAGTGCCGTTGTGTATTTGAAAGGGTTGAGATGTGGCATAAGGAAGCTTGACCGAAGCTGAGGGGCATGAATATAGACTTTTCAGGGCAGTAATAAATGGACCTGAAATTCCAAATTGATGCAATGTTTCGAACATGAACGGCCACCCCAGACGGTCAAACGCCTTCTCCGCATCCAAACTAAGAAGGAGTGCTTCACTCTCTGTCTTATTAACAACCTCTACTAAGTCAATGATCTTCCTGGTATTGTCCCCTCCCTGTCTACATGGGACACAACCCACCTGGTCTTTGTGTATTAGGTGAGGAAGTAGAACTGAAAGATGTAGAGCCAGTAGTTTAGTAAAGATTTTCAAATCCGCATTAAGGAGTGCTATGGGCCTATAGTTGGCACATTCCATAGCATCCTTCCCAGGTTTGGGTATGAGCGTAATATAAGAATGTAATATACTTGTGGGTATAGCGGAGCCCGTGAGGAAGCTATTAAATAATTAAACTAAATAGGGGGTGAGTCGATCCGAAAATGCCTTGTAGTAAAAGTATGTCAGACCGTCTGGACCCGGTGATTTTCCATTAGGAAGTAATTTAAGCACCTCTCCTACCTCTTCACACGTGATTTCTTTATTCAGTGTGTTTACAGCATTCTTAGTAAGGGTAGGCAGCTTACACTGCACAAGAAAGGAGTGGATTAGCTCCCTCTGTTTTCCTGGGTCTGTAGGAAGGGTGCTGGGCAAAGAATACAATCTTGACAAATAATCCTGAAAAATCTTTGCAACTTTAGTGGGGTCATAGAACGAATTCCCTCCCGAATCTCTCAAGGCATAATGGATGAGTTCCCCCTCTCCTCCCTAAGTTGGCGGGCTAAAAGGGAGTGAGATTTATTTCCTTTGTCATAGTATTTATGCTTTCTATAAAGTAGTAATTTTTCTGTTATATTGACTGCTAAGTCTTTCAGTTGGGCACGAGTCTTTACTATAGCTCTAAGGGTACGTATTGATGGGTTAAGGGTCATCCTATTTTCTAAGTCTCTGAGACTTTTAAGGAGCTGATCTCTCTGATATAGTCTATCTTTTTTGATGCGGGAGCTTAATACTATGCATTGCCCAAGCTGATGTTCTTAACGGTACCATTTTTGCGCAGATGCTACATTTTGATCCCGTTATTGCATTTTGCGCAAAGTTTGTGGCAACCAAAAAACGTAATTTTGGCGTTTGGAATTTTTTTTTGCCGCTACACCGTATAACGATCAGATTAATATATTTTGATAGATCAGGCATTTCTGAACGCAGCGTACCAAACGTGTGTGTATATATTTTTTTAACCCTTTAATTTACAATGGGGCAATTTGAACTTTAAGGTTTTTTTTTTTTCTCCAATTTTTAATAGTCCCCCTAGGGGACTAAAAGGATCAGCTGTCTGATCGCTGATTGTTTTCTCCTGATCAGCGCAGCACCGCTCAGATCGGGAGAAAAGCTCATCTCTTGTAACAGGCATTACTTGGCTGCTGGTTACAAGACCTGAGTCTTGTGAGCTACAGGAGTCGTCCCTGTGCTACCATAACCATCAGATCCACCTGATCATGTCAAGTCACTTCTAGTGGAGGTCTGTAAATAAAGTTTTATAATGGCGCTGTCACATTTTGAGAGCACCATACAAAGCTATGTGCGCAATGAGCTTTTATTGGGTGCGGTTTTGGGCTCAAAACTGCATGACTTTGCTTCCTTAGCAAAGTCTATGACTTCATTTTTGCTGTCCGCGCACAAAACTTTTTTTTTTTTTTTTAGCTGCGTTTTTGCATTAAAAAAAAAAAAAAAAAATATGGACATGTCAGTCCTGTGTTTTATTGAGTTTTTCAGCCATGCAATGCATTGGAAAAACGCAGCAAAACGCAGTGATCAAGAAAGCAGCAAAACACAGCCAAAAACACACCGAGACACGGTAAAAACGCATGCGTTTTATACCGGTGCGTCTTTGCAGCCAAAAACGCAGCGTTCTAAAATGCTGTGTGCACAGATAGCCTAAGGGGTTAAAAGGCACGGGCGGAATGCGACTCCACTCGTGCCTGTTAGGCACATCTGTCAGCTGTACAAATCAGCTGACATGTGCGCGGATTGCCGCAGGCTGCTTGCAGCAGCTGGCGGGGATTAACACTATGACCGCTAGAATGTAATATTACTGCCCGCGGTCGTTAAGGGGATTATTATTATTATTATTATTATTTATTATTATAGCGCCATTTATTCCATGGCGCTTTACAAGTGAAAGAGGGTATACGTACAACAATCATTAACAGTACAAGACAGACTGGTATAGGAGGAGAGAGGACCCTGCCCGCGAGGGCTCACAGTCTACAGGGAATGGGTGATGGTACAATAGGTGAGGACAGAGCTGGTTGCGCAGTGGTCTACTGGGCTGAGGGCTATTGTAGGTTGTAGGCTTGTTGGAAGAGGGAGGGGATAATATTTTATAAAAAAAAAACAAATAAAACAACAAAAGAAAAACTCCTAAAATAGATTTTTATTAGTATTCAATATTAAAATCATTAAACTATAAAAAGCTATATTGCTTCTCAATGTCCACTCAGTATAGACCGGTCACGTGAGGTGGGTGTGGAAAGTGGTAGAGACGATTTGTGGGATGAGTGATGGTAATCTCTTAGTTAAAAGGCAAGCACTGTGTAAGTGCGAAACGGCCGTCTGACGTGTCCGGCGTGCGTTCCCTCCCCACCAGCCCTCTCCACACATGTAACCTCCATGATTGAAATAAACCGTACCCTGCACAGCAAAGACCTGGTGAGTGCCATTTCTTCTTATACTAGTAAACTAATATTTTGTTGACCTGTAATAACTGGCACTATTCATCCTCTTTTGGTGGTGGGTGCTTTGCTTGGCAACTGGTGGGTTGCAGGGAGAGAATAGGGAGAGACGACGACGACGAGGAGCGGGGGGCACCCAATACTTTATGGCACACCTCCGCTGGTAGGTAGGCGATAAGGAGGGATACACCCCCCCCCCCCACCTATAATAATAGGATGGCTACCTCGCAAAACTACAACTACTATAGTTGGCTTACCTATAACTAAGATTACCATCACTCATCCCACAAAACGTCTCTACCACTTTCCACACCCACCTCACGTGACCGGTCTATACTGAGTGGGAATTGAGAAGCAATATAGCTTTTTATAGTTAATGATTTTAATATTGAATACTAATAAAAATCTATTTTAGGAGTTTTTCTTTTGTTTTTTTTTGCTCTAATACTCCTGTCTTTATTGATTTTGGTTTATAATAGATAATATTTTATAACAAAAGCACCAAACAATGCAGCTTATGGCACCCGGCAGAGAGCTCAGAGCAAGATAATAGCAAGAGGCTTTGCAAAGGTGCAGCGCTAGCAAAAAGGGGAAAAGGAAAAGGCACCCATGATCAAAATAGGGGGCCGGGTTCCATCTTTTTTCTGGATTGCAAACTTGTCCCCGTCAAATGAAAACGTCATCAGACAATGGGGTGATCTCGTCTCCGTCTACCCCATTATTTCCCTTCAACTAAAAACTCACTGGCAGAAGTAACCCCTTAGCCCCCGGGCAATTTTCTGATTTTGTGCGGTAAAATTGCAAAAAAGAAAAATAAAAAAAAAAAAAAAAAACAAAACCCAGCATTTTACTTTATTTAATTTTATTTTTTTTATTTACCATGTTCACTATATGGTAAAACAGACCTGGCATTAGGATAGGATTCTCCAGTATATATACCGTATTTTTCGGACTATAAGACGCACCCTGGTTTTAGAGAAGGAAAATAAGAAAATAAAATTTTAACCAAAAAATGTGGTCATGACACACTTATGGGGCGAGGATCTGCTGCTGACTTATGGGGTAATGTCCCTAAATTCTCTAGGGTACCCCATTCTGGTAACAATCCTGCTGCCTTGTATATGATCCTGCTCATATACCCCATCCTGCTCATATACCCCCATCCATCCTGCTCATATACCCCCATCCATCCTGCTCATAAAATACCCCCATCCTGGTATATGGCCTGTATCCTGTGGCACAGAAAAAAAAAAAAAAAAAAAAAAGTTTATACTCACCTTTCCTCACTCCATGCAGCATGGATCATCTTCCTCTCTGTCTCAGCTGTAGCGCCGCTGAGTGGAGCCGTCCCCCTGCAGCATCGCGATGTCTTCCTCTGTACCAGTCAGCTGATTTGTGTGGATGCTAGCGGCGCGCAAAGCGATGACGTCATCGCTGTGCTCACCGCTTTCTACACAGATCAGCTGACCGGGACAGAGGAAGACATCGCGATGCTGCAGGGGGACGGCTCCACCCACGGTGACGGGTGAGTACACTGATTCACTGCACCCCGCGCTGATAATGATGCACAGGGGCAGTGAATACAGCCGCACATGATCACTCCAGGCTGTAGTTGCCAGGGGTGATCATGCGGGCAGGCTGTTTAATATGCGCGCATTCCCCGCCCATCACCCCGCCCACCTGTCAGCGCTGACTTCAGCGCTGAGAGAGGATGGGCGTGTATATGTTATGAGCGGGCCCACGTGGTCACGGCAGGCTGCTACAGCCTGCTCGTGCCCCCGATGACCTGCTCCACCACAGCACCCTCATTCCCCGCAGCCACATTCAGACCATAAGATGCACCCCCCACTTTCCCCCAACATTTGGGGGGGGAAAAAAGTGCGTCTTATGGTCCGAAAAATATGGTACTTTTTTTCTTTTAGTTCAGCGGAAAAAAAAAAAATTTTAAAAATTCCGCATTTGTTGCAATTTTCAGAGACAAGTAGCGTTCTCCTTTTCCAGTATCTGGGGCTCAATTTTGGCTTCTTTTTGCGCCCTGAGCTGAAGTTTTTAATTGTATCAATTTTGGGTAGCTTGGATGTTTTGATCACCTAATTATAGCATTTTATTGCAATGATACAGCGACCAAAAAAAGTCATCTTGCCAATTTTTGTTCCCCATTATGGAGTTTACCGATCAAATTAATTTATTGTATATTTTGATAAGTCAGGCCTTTGAATTATGTGCATTGTTTGTTTTTTTTTTTCATTGTGGCAAAAAGGGAGTGTTTGGAACTTTTCTTTTTTATTATTATTTTTTTCACAGATTTTTAAATACTTTTTTTTTGTGTTGTTTAATAGTCCCCTTAGGGCAGAGTTCCCCAACTCCAGTCCTCCAGGCCCACCAACAGGGCATTTTTTCTTTCCCTAGGGCTATTTCACACATCCAGCATTTTGCCGGATGCGGCACGCATGCAGTACAGTAGATTCATTTACAGAGGACGCGCGACACCATGCGGTTGTGTACTTCATGCACAACCGCATTTGTTTGCATGGTGTCACGTTTCCACTGTGAATGAATGTACTGTACTGCATGAATGCCGTATCCGGCGAAGTGCTGGATGTGTGAAACGGCCCTTATTATTGTACAGGTGTTGGAATTATCATCTGTGCAATACTAAGGAAATCCTGAAGATATGCCCTAGTGATGGGCCTGGAGTTGGGGAGTCCTGCCTAAGGGCAGAGTCACACTGGTGTATGACTCGCATGAGTGCAATGCAAAAAAAAAAAAAATCTCGCATTGCACTCGGCCCCATGTAAGACAATGCTGCAGCTCAGATCTGCGAGGATTTTTTTCCAACCCTAATCGGACTGAGGGAAAATAACAAAACGCAGCTGCGAGTCATGGATCACTCACACCCATACAAGTCTATGGGTGCAAGTGAAACATCGGACTGCACGCTGATGTCATTCAACTGCAATGCGATATACGCACAGACTGATAATGAAGGAGAGTGAGAGATCACTCTCCCTCTCCTCCGCAGCTGTGATCAGATTGCAAAAATCACAGTATGATGACACTTCGCTCACGCTCACAGCAGAGGCTGAGCCGAGGGTCATTAGCATATTGCATACGATGCTCTCGCATTGGACGCAATACGCTAATCTGACTCCAGCCATAGGGGACTTGAAGCTGGCACTGTCCCATTGCTTGTGTTGTACAGAGCCATGCTGATGCACGGCTCTGTACAGCACAAATTCTGATCTCCTGTGAATGCCGGCGTTCACAGAAAGTTCATCATGACAGTAACATGGGTCATCAGCTGACCCCAGGCTGTCATGACAGCCCATCGGCACTCCACGATCAAGTCACAGGGCAGCTGATGGGAGAGGGGAATGAAGCGCTCCCCGCTGGTGTGTGTTTGATCGCATTCACAGATTCATTCCCAAGGTTAAATGTAGACTGTATAAGCAAGCTTAGTGTGGCTATATTATAGCACGTATGATAACATAGGATGACAATACTACAGACGGATGCCGCCATGCTTTCTCACCTGCCAGGTCCTTTATGACCTCCTCCCGGTTCATGTGATTATTATTTCTTGCTTTATAAACAATCTGAAAAGTTCCTTTGCTGGGAGCTTTAAACCAAGGCTCGAAGAACGTCTCTGCATACTTGTTGAGAGCTTCAGGGAAAGCTTTACAAGTGCCGGTGACGGGCAACATACGAAGGATGACCCGCGTCTTCTTCTTCTTCGTAGTGTTCAGATCATTTAAAATGTGATGAACCAATTTCTCTGGCTCTGAAACAAGACAGGTTATAAATATTAAAAATAGAAACTGACCCATATTCTGGCTTTGATGAATAACCACGGGCTCGCTAACGTAACGTTAGAACATACTGATATGTTAAAAAAGATCTGTTAAAAGGGAATGTGTCTTGATTTTTATATGATTATATATTACATACCGTATTTTTCGGATTATAAGACGCACTTTCCTTCCAATAATTTGGGAGGGAAATGAAAAGTGCATCTTATAATGCGAATGTAGCTTACCGGGAGGTGGAAAATGGGTGCTGTGCGGCTGCGGTGGGGTTATTTGTGGCAGGGCGGTGCGGTGCGCAAGATGCTCTGTCGGCGGTGCAGGCTTCAAAAAAAAAAATGATGCCCAGAGTCGGCACGTGCACAGATGGAGCTCTTTTACAATTTGCCATAGGCAACTAAACCCCTATACTAAAGACTATTAAAACTTAACTTTTAATTCATATCTTTATATATATATATATATATATATATATATATATATATATATATATATATATATATATATATATATATATATATATATATATATATATATATATATATATATATATATATATATATATATATATATATATATATATATATATATATATTTGCCTTAGTCTGTCTGTCCGTCTTGCTCCAAAATTGTGTTGTTACAGTGACAACTTTCGGATTGGCCGCCGGGCTCGGCCTGGCCCCGCCCACCCCCACGGATTGGCCGCTTGCCTCGGCCTAGCCCCGCCCCCCGCACGCATCGACCGCTCGGCCACGCCCCTTCCCCCGAATTCAAACAAAGCCCCGACTTCCCCAGCCCAGACATAACCTTGCGATGCTGGGATCGTGACGGAGCCGGTGTACGCTGGTAACCATGATACACATCGCGTAACTATAGGAAGCGCTTCGTATCATGGTTACCAGCGTACACCGGTGCGGTCAATAATGAAGTGTCATGCAGCGGTGAAAGAGTTAAAGACACTGCAAGACACTTCATTATAGGCAGCGGGCACCCCCAGAAGAGAGAAGACAGAAGAAAGAAGACCCCCTAACATACTCACCAGACGCCGACCGGGAGCAGGTGAGCGCATCAAGGTCCTGCAGCGGCGGAACACACACACACACACATCAGATCACACTCACTCACTCTCACACACACCTCACACACACACATCAGATCGCATCCACACACTCACAACATCCAGTGATATCGCTTACTTCTCGGCGGCGATACTGTGCGTGCAGTGACCTTCCAGGACCTGCCGGAGGATCACATGGCCGGAAGCATGTGGTATCTCCGGATGTTGTGAGCGCATATGTGCGATATCGTCAGTGTGTGTGTGCGTGTATGTGATCGGATCTGTGAGTGTCGGCAGAAGGCAGAGGAGCACGGCGTGCAGCACAGCTGCTGGGACCGCCCACCGGAGGGCACAGGGAGAAGTGGGGTGTGAGTGTATGCAATCAGATGTGTGTGTGTATACTGTCTGATGTGTGACTGGAGCACGATGGGGGGTGGAGCACGATGTGGGTGCACACCCCCAAAACACACACACACACACACACCCCGCACAACACACCACACACACACTGGGAACCACAAACACCGCTCAACACAGACACCCACCCACACACACACACAGCTGCGCACACAGACACACACACACACACCAACCAACACACAAACACCGCGGCATACACAAATATACGCACATACCGCGCAACACACACACATTCCACAAAACATACCTCCCCCCCAAAACACACACACACGCACTCCACACCCACACAAACCGCGCAACACACACAGAACGCTGCAGACACACAGCGCTCCACAAACAACGCAACACACATACAACACCGCTCTCACACACCCCCACACCCAGAACATGTACAGCGCCCTACACAAACACTGGCAACATCTATCTATATCTAAAACAAAAATCATACATTAACTACACAATACGTAAATTCTAGAATACCCGATGCGTAGAATCGGGCCACCTTCTAGTATTAAATAATGAAGCACTAATTACATTAAGGCTAGGTTCACACACTGCGTTTTTTTGACGCTGCGTTTGTGCTTTTTTTGCGGCAAAAACGCACCTGTGGCAAAAACCGCACGCGTTTTGCCGCGATTTTGTGCGTTTCTTGCTGCGTTTTTGCTCACTGCGTCTTTATGCGTTTTTTATCAGTGAACAAAAAAAAAAAAAAAAAAAAAAAAGGTCTGATGTCATTTCCTTCTTCAATATGTTCTTCATTCTCCACTAGTGTATGCAGGAGAGCAGACAGCTGCAGAACTACAAGGCTCAGCATGCTCCATCCAGGACTGTATGCTGGAGGGAGAGTCAGGCGTATCCTGGGGTCTCCATGAAGTGAGTTTGCTATATTTAGCTGGGTCCACCATTGGTCTGTAAAGAAACTGAGTAGGGCCTTTCTATCAGTTTTCTCTCATAATGGGAACATGCATTGACTCTCTATTGTAGGGATTGCATTATGGCCTGATATATCGGATGTATTGGTGACCCTAACCTCAGTAACAACATTTGAGTATTGGGGTGTTGCGATTTATACTGCTTTGTATTATTGATTTATTGCAGTGTATTCATGTATTGCATCTGTATTATTGAATTATTGCAGTGTACACTCCATGTAGATAATTGTGGTTTATGGAGATACCCAGGTGTGGGCTATATGTTTTTAACTGTTTTTAATCTCTTTTTGCAATTTAATAAAATCCTATTTATTTACATGATTGTAAGGTGTGCTTCCCGTTATAAGCAGTACTTTTCTCCTTGTTTGTGACTTATGCCTATACTGCTTGTGGCAGCACCCTGTTTTGTTACTTACGTCAATACTGCTGTGCACCTTTTTTCCTAAAATAGCCAATATTAGACATGGCCACCATGAATTTCTAGTAAAGATAAAAAAAACCACAACACACAGAAAAATATTTTTATTAGAAATAAAACACAACACAATTAGTGACTCCATCTTTATTGAAATAAAGAACCCCCCTCCGCAGTAATCCTGGGTCAAGGGTCCCGCGCCGTCCAATCTGGATCCAATATCATCTGATCGGTTTACTGGAAGGCATACCGATCAGATGATGTGTCAGGTTCAAGTGCCTGAATCACATCACACATCAGCTGATTGTATAAAAGCCGTTTATACAATCAGCAGATGCATCGGTGCAAAAAAAAAAAAAAAACTCACTTATGTGCTGATTACCGGCAGCTCCTGGAGCAGAGTCTGATCCCGTCCGATCGCTGCAGGAGCTGCCGGTAATCAGGGATGAAGTCTACTGACGCATCCGCTGATAACCCGCCGGGCGCTGGCGTCAGCCCGAGACTTACGATCAGCTGACGTGTCAGGTGACTGCATCATGTGATCCATCGCCAGGTCCTGCATCCTGCAGGCATACGTACCCATGGAGACTGCACACACCCGGAGCGGCGGTACCGGGAGGATCTGGGAGCGGGCATGGCACCGGAAGGCTGTAGACAGGCGAGTATGACTTTTTTTTTTTCTACTGTTCACTTTTGATTTCACAGCCGCTTCCACCTCCCGCCCAGACATGGCGCCGCACGGCAGCATACATGCACAGGACGGGAGGTGGAGGCAGCGGTGACGGTACCGGGAGGATTCACGCTTCTGTGTTTACTAACAGAAGTAATCCTTTTCCTGTACACGTCACTTTACTACCCACCTCCTGCGTTTATAGCTGCGTTTTTGGTTTTAGAAACGCACCAAAACGCAGCTATTTGCGTTTCTCATTGCGTTTTTCAACATCCCATTGCACTCAATGGATGAAAAGCGCAGTGAAAAACGCGGGAATAATTGACATGCTGCGTTTTTGTGGCACCATAAAAATGCAGCTGAAAAAAAACGCTGTGTGCAGGCAGCAAAAATGAAAACTCAGACTTTGCTGGGGATGCAAAGTCATGCAGTTTTCTGAGCAAAAACGCACCCGAAAACTGAGCAAAAACGCCGCGAAAAACGCACTGTGAACTTACCCTAAAAACGCACTTGCTAATAGCACAACTTCATCGCTTATCTTATCAATCCCTATGTATGAGACACCGGCCATGTGTCTATAACATTCGCCTCCCCAACATGTTTCACCTATACAGGAGTCATCAGGGGGATTGAGGCTCAAGAAGGGAATTTTGTTTACTTACCGTAAATTCCTTTTCTTCTAGCTCCTATTGGGAGACCCAGACAATTGGTGTATAGCTTCTGCCTCCGGAGGCCACACAAAGTATTACACTTTAAAAAGTGTAACCCCTCCCCTCTGCCTATACACCCTCCCGTGCATCACGGGCTCATCAGTTTTGGTGCCAAAGCAGGAAGGAGGAAACTTATAAATTGGTCTAAGGTAAATTCAATCCGAAGGATGTTCGGAGAACTGAAACCATGAACCAAAAGAACAATTAAACATGAACAACATGTGTACACAAAAGAACAACAGCCCGAAGGGAACAGGGGCGGGTGCTGGGTCTCCCAATAGGAGCTAGAAGAAAAGGAATTTACGGTAAGTAAACAAAATTCCCTTCTTCTTTGTCGCTCCATTGGGAGACCCAGACAATTGGGATGTCCAAAAGCAATCCCTGGGTGGGTAAAAGAATACCTCGATAAAAAGAGCCGAAAAACGGCCCCCTCTTACAGGTGGGCAACTGCCGCCTGAAGGAGTCGCCTACCTAGGCTGGCATCTGCCGAATCATCGGCATGCACCTGATAGTGTTTCGTGAAAGTGTGCAGACTCGACCAGGTAGCCGCCTGACACCTGCCGAGCCGTAGCCTGGTGTCGCAATGCCCAGGACACCGACGGCTCTGGTAGAATGGGCCTTCAGCCCTGCAGCAATAGGAAGCCTAAAAGAACGGTAGGCTTCAAGAATCGGTTCCTTGATACACCGAGCCAAGGTTGACTTGAAAACCTGAAATCCCTTACTCTGGCCCGCGATAAGGACAAGAGCGCATCAGACCGGCGCAGGGGCGCCGTGTGAGAAATGTAGAGCTGGAGTGCTCTCACCAGATCTAATAAATGCAAATCCTTTTCACATTGGTGAACTGGATGCGGACCCAAAGAGGGTAAGACGATATCCTGATTGAGATGAAACGGGGATACCTTAGGGAGAAAGTCCGGGACCGGACGTAGAACCACCCTATCCTGGTGAAACACCAGGAAGGGGGCTTTGCATGACAGCGCTGCTAGCTGAGACACTCTTCTGAGTGATGTGACTGCCACTAGGAAGGCCACCCTTTGCGAAAGGCGAGATAGAGAGATCCCGCATCGGCTCGAAAAAGTGGCTTCTGAAGAGTCGTCAGCACCCTGTTAAGATCCGAGGGTGTTAACGGACGCTCGTAAGGTGGGACCGGAAAGCGCCGATACTTGTCCCTTGAGAGAGCCGAGAGACAAGCCCTTGTCCATTCCGGATTGAAGGAAAGAAAGAAAGTGGGTAAGGCAAAAGGCCAGGGAGTAAAACCCTGATCAGAGCACCAGGATAAGAAGATCCTCCAAGTCCTGTGATAGATCTTGGCGGATGTTTGTTTCCTGGCCTGTCTCATGGTGGCAATGACATCTGGAGATATCCCTGATGACGCTAGGAGCCAGGACTCAATGGCCACACAGTCAGGTTTAGAGCCGTAGAATTCAGAAGGAAATATGGCCCTTAAGGCAGCAAGTCTGGTCGGTCTGGGAGAGTCCACGGTTGACCCACCGTGAGGTGCCACAGATCCGGGTCCCACGATCACCTCGGCCAGTCTGGAGCAACGAGGATGGCGCGGCGACAGTCTGACCTGATCTTGCGTAACACTCTGGGCAGTAGTGCCAGAGGAGGAAATACATAAGGCAGTCGAAACTGCGACCGGTCGCGAACTAGCGCGTCTGCCGCCAGAGCTCTGTGATCCTTGGACCGAGCCATGAATGCCGGGACTTTGTTGTAGTGCCGAGACGCCATTAGATCGACGTCCGGCGTTCCCCAGCGGCAACAGATCTCTAGAAACATGTGCGGGTGAAGAGACCATTCCCCTGCGTCCATGCCCTGGCGACTGAGAAAATCTGCTTCCCAGTTTTCTACGCCCGGGATGTGAACTGCGGAGATGTTGGAGGCTGTGGCTTCCGCCCACAGCCGAATCCGCCGAACTGCTCGGAAGGCTTGACGACTGCGTGTGCCGCCCTGGTGGTTGATGTACGCAACCGCCTTGGCGTTGTCCGACTGAATTCGGATCTGCCTGCCCTCCAGCTACCGCTGGAACACCTTCAGGGCTAGATCCACTGCCCTTATCTCCAGAACATTGATCTGAAGGGAGGACTCTGTCGGAGTCCAGGTTCCCTGAGCCGAGTGGTGGAGGAAGACCGCTCCCCACCCTGACAGACTCGCGTCCGTCGTGACCACAGCCCCGGCTGGGGGCCGGAAGGATTTTTCCTTCGCCCAGGAAGTGGAAAGAAGACACCACTGAAGAGAGGTTTTGCTGCAAGGGAAAGAGAGACGTTCTTGTCTAGGGACGTCGACCTCCTGTCCCATTTGCGGTGTCCGATAGAATCGGACGCAGACGAAACTGTGCAAGGGAACTGCCTCCCTTGCTGCCACCATCTTCCTGAGAAAGTGCATGAGGCGCCTCAAGGGGTGACTGGGCCCGAAGGAGAGATTGCACCCCTGTCTGTAGTGAACGCTGACTATGCAGCGGAGCTTCACTATCGCTGAGAGAGTATGAAACTCCATCCCGAGATAAGTCATTGATTGGGTCGGTGTCAGTTTTGACCTTGGAATTTTGATGATCCACCCGAACCCCTGGAGAGTCTCCAGAGCAATGGTCAGGTTGTGTTGACATGCCACCCAGGAGGGTGTCTTGACTAGAAGATCGTCTAGGTAAATGATCACCGAGTGGCCCTGAGAGTGTAGGACCGCCACCACTGCTGCCATGACCTTGGTGAAGACCCGTGGGGCTGTCGCCAGGCCGAAAGGCAGTGCCACGAACTGAAGGTGTTCGTCCCTGATGGCGAAACGCAGAAAGCGTTGAAGCTCGGGTGCGATCGGCACATGGAGATAAGCATCCTTGATGTCAATTGATGCTCTGAAGAAACGAGTCGGAGGACGAGAGCAGAGCTCTATCCTGTAACCGTGAGACAGAATGTCTCTCACCCATCGGTCTTGGACATGTGGCCACCAGGCGTCGCAAAGCGGGAGAGCCTGCCACCGACCGAGGACGCGGTCTTGGTGAGGCCGAAGTCATGAGGAAGCCGCCTTGTGACTTACACCGCCATGCAGAAGAGTTCCTCTAGCCCTCCTCTGACCTGTTGGACGTGGAGGAACGGAACTTTGCTGAGGACCGAAATGACCGAAACCTTTGGACTGGGGCAAGGACGAGACCTTTCCCTTGGACTGTCTAGTAACTTCATCCAATTGCTCGCCAAACAAACGGTCGCCAGAAAATGGCAAACCGGTTAAGAACTTCTTGGAAGCAGAGCCTGCCTTCCATTCACGTAGCCACATGGCCCTGCAGACTGCCACCGAATTGGTGGATGCTACCGCTGTACGGCTCGCAGAGTCCAGGAACGGCGTTCATGGCGTAGAACGAAAAAACCTACGCCTGAGAAGTGAAGGACACAACCTGCGTGGCAGAGGTATGTGCAACCGCAATAATCTCAGCCCACCAGGCGTCGCAAAAGCGGGAGCAGAGAAGCTGAGATAGCTTGGAGTGCCCTCACGGCTGCGAAGGCTGAAGCAAAAGATGCGACTATGGCTTCCTAGATGGAGTTCATCATAAGCTTTATTTGCCTGTCAGTGGCATTCGTGAGAGATGGACATCTGCCACTAATACTACGGATCTAGCCGCCAGCCTAGAGACTGGAGGATCCACCCTGTGACACTGAGCCCAACCCTTAACCACATCAGGGGGGAAAAGGGTAACGCGTGTCAATAAGGCGCTTAGTAAGCGCTTGTCCGTCAAGCTCTGTGCTTCTGGACGGCCCCTCTGGAGTTAGAGTGATCGAAACACGCACTCCTGATGAAGTCGGGGAAGGTTCCTAGCGGGCCCGCTTAGCCTATCATAGGCCGCGGTCCGTGACGGAGTTCTCACCGTGGGATCTGGGTGTTACCCCAGGAGCCCCTTGTTGTACCGACCCAGAGGAACCCGGGAGCGATGAACTCACAGCTCCCTGGCCCTGTGTTATCGGTCTGGACTGCAAGGTTTCCAGTATCTTAGCAGACCCTCTGTCCATAGACTGAGTCCTGGAATGTGAAAGCTACTCAGAGATTTGCTGATTCCAACATGCAAACTCTGTCCCTGTCAACTGTGCAGTGCCTGTAATATAGCCGCACAAGAGGTACAGGTTGTAAAATAAGCCAGTGCCTTGGCACCCTTACTCTTTAAGAGCAGACAACAGCATGTCGTCCGCAGAGTAAACAGTGAGGGTATACAGCCAAAAGCAAATAATGCTGCCGAACAGTGAGATCATATACCATATAAATAAACATATATATATACACTGCGGCACCAAGGGGGGTCAGCACCTGAAAAACTGGTGCCCCCCAGTGCTCAGTGATGGGGAAGGAGGATACCAACGTATGCTCCAGCCCTCCCTGCCGACGTCCAGTCGGCCGTCCCGTCGTTACCCCTGACTGGCAGGCCCGAGAACGGGAGTATATGGCACTAGGCCGTAAGAGCCGGGGACTAAATTTAAAAACGCGGCCGGCAAACATGGCGCGGTCAGTGCGGTAATCCCAGTCTCACAAACCACTCAGCAACCGCTGCGGCGTTTGTAACACAGATGCTGCATGCACCGTCCCTCAGGGGACACAGAGTACCTTATGATGCAGGGCTCTGTCCCTGATGATGTCCAGTCTCCTGTCCGTCAGAATCCCCCCGGGGCTGCGGATGGAGCCCGGTCCCAGTGCATGGCGACCGGTTAGGATCCCCCTCTCCCAGAGCAGTGGAGCAGACTCTGAGATCCTCCACCGGCAGAATTATAACAATGGCTGCCGGCGTTCCGAGGGGAGGAGAGAGCCGTGGGCGGAACCGCAAAAGTGCGGGAACCTGGTGGCCCATAGTGATCAGTGAGGGGGGCGGAGGACAGCGAAGTGTGCTCCAGCCCTCACTGTCGGCATCATACCGACCGTCCCGCCTTTCTCCCTGACTGGCAGGCTCAGGGGCGGGAGTTTAACACACTAGGCCGCAAAAGCCGGGGACTAAAGTAAAAACTGCGGCCGGCAAACAGGCACGGTCGGCGCGGTAGTCCCAGACAAAAAAATCCACACCGCAGTCGCAGCTGCGTCTGAGGCCAAGGTGCTTCATGCACCGTCCCAACGGGGACACAGAGTACCTGTAGATGCAGGGCCATGTCCCTGACGATACTCCGTCTCCTGTCCGGCAGATTCCCCCAGGGGCTGCGGAGGGAGCCCGGTCCCAGTAGCTGGATGACCGGTTAGGATCCCACTTCCCCAGAGCCCCTAAGGGATGGGGAAGGAAAACGGCATGTGGCTCCTGCCTGTGTACCCGCAATGGGTACCTCAACCTTAACAGCACCGCCGACTCAGTGGGGTGAGAAGGGAGCATGCCGGGGGCCCTGTTAGGGGCCCTCTTTTCTACCATCCGATAAAATCAGCAGCTGCTGCTGACTAAAATGTGGAGCATTGTGTGCATGTGTGCCTCCTTCAACACAAAGCATAAAAACTGATGAGCCCGTGATGCACGGGAGGGTGTATAGCAGAGGGGAGGGGTTACACTTTTTAAAGTGTAATACTTTGTGTGGCCTCCGGAGGCAGAAGCTATACACCAATTGTCTGGGTCTCCCAATGGAGCGACAAAGAAATCATTTTTTTTTATTATTATTTTTTTTTTCTGCTGCTGGATGGGGTGGACATTTTTACTTCTAAACCGCAAGTATGGCGGCCGCTGTATATAGAAGACTATGGTCGGTGACTGACACCACCTTCTACACTGTGGTGCTTCATTTATCTCTGTAATGGCTTCTGCAAATCCGCTCCTATCCAAACGATAGGTCACCAATATTAAAGTAATGGAACGAGTTTTTAAGAACGTCAACTATATCCATCTGAGAATGATCAGTCCTCAGACTCTTCCTGCCGCTCATCTATAATAGCGGGCACAAGATGTATTTAAAAGGGAACCGGTCACCAGATTTGGGGCCTATAAGCTGCGGCCATCACCAGTGGGCTTTTGTATTCTAACATGCTGTATATAAGAGCCCAGGCCGCTGTGTAGAACATAAAAATGACTTTATAATACTCACCTAAAGGGCGGTGCAGAATGGTCAGATGAGTGGCTCCGTTCTTTGAGTGTGATGCCTCTTCCTTCGGCCATCTTTGTCCTCCTTCTGAAGCCGGGGTGCATGACGCGTCCTACGTCATCCACACAGGTCAGAATTGATTTCCTGCGCAGGCGCACTTTGATCTGTCCTCAGCAATGCAGATCAAAGTATTGTAGTGCGCCTGCGTAGGGCCTCAATGCCGGCCTGTGTGGAGGACGTAGGATGCCTCATGCACCCAGGATACAGAATACAGAAGGAGGACAATGATGGCCGAAAGAGGAGGCGCCAGTACTGGAGAACGGAGACACCCATCTGACCAGTCTGCACCGCACGTTAGGCGAGTATTATAAAGTGATTTTTACATTCTACACAGCGGCCTGGGCTCTTATATACAGCATTCTAACATACTGTATATAAGAGCCCAGTGGTGGTGGCCGCAGCTTATAGACACCAAAAGCTGGCGACAGGTTCCCTTTAACAGAGCACTGCAGGGCTAGTACAAGCATGGTCCATATTCCTTGGGGTATATTTACACTGGTCAGATGAACAACGGCTAAGAATTGGATAATCTGCTTTGTGTTATTGTACAAATGTTGTAGATGAATTTTACAAAACCTCACACACAAGCTGCAGAAAACAAAAATCAGCGTCAATTGAGCAAGACTCTGGAGGTCACAGCCACGACCTGTTGATTTGGATTTTACCCTTTACAATACAAGAGATGAAATCTGCAGTAAATACTCAGCATATGGTGCACGTGGAAGAAATAGGACATTTCCTTGAATGTGTCATTTGTCTAAGCGGGCCTTGCACAAATCCATCCACCTGCACCTGACCCCATTCACACATATGGAAGAGGTTTCAAATCTGCCGCCTGTGGACCCCCCTCTCCAGCAACAGTCATATAGAGGGGGTGGGAGCTGATCTTACCTACATTAAGGGTCCTGATGAATATCACATTATTAGCTCCGCTTTCTACTGACTGAAATCGGCGCAAATTCTTTTCGGTTGATGTCCGAATTTGGTCAACTTCTTTCTTCAGTGCGGCTTCAACGTCATCCTCATCTTCCTCCTCCTCCTCGCTGCTTGAGAGTCTGTCTTCTTTATCACAGAGCTGTAAATGGAGAAAGAAATTGAAAAAGTTTAATCCATCAACAGCATTTACTTATAATTCAGGGATGTATAACCTCAATGCAAGTGTCTGCTGCAAAGAAATCCACACTGAAAACTGAATACATATACAATGCAAGTGAATGGCGCCGCATCAGTTCTATCTCTATATAGTGACCCCGGTCCCCCAACTGTGTCGGGAACTGTCACGCCGCCCTATTCTAAGCAATGGAGGCCGGCTGCTATACCCTGAACAGATTGGGCGAGCAGGCACCATAAGGTGAAGATACACAGTCCTATACATCAATGGAACTTGGGCTCAATTAAGAGTATAACTGTGCAGGGAAACAAGGCAAAGAAGGGAATTTTGTTTACTTACCGTAAATTCCTTTTCTTCTAGCTCCAATTGGGAGACCCAGACAGTGGGTGTATAGCTACTGCCTCTGGAGGCCGCACAAAGAACTACACTTAAAAGTGTAAGGCCCCTCCCCTTCTGGCTATACACCCTCCCGTAGGAGTACAGATTCCTCAGTTTTAGTACCAAAGCAAGAAGGAGGAAAGCCAATAACAGTTTCAAAAACAAATTCAATCCGATAACTAGATCGGAGAACTTAAGAAACAACGTGAACAACATGTGCACCCGAAAAAAAACGAAACCCTAAAAACAGATAGGGCGGGTGCTGGGTCTCCCAATTGGAGCTAGAAGAAAAGGAATTTACGGTAAGTAAACAAAATTCCCTTCTTTTTCGCTCCTAATTGGGAGACCCAGACAGTGGGACGTCCAAAAGCAGTCCCTGGGTGGGTAAAAAGATACCACATGAACGGGCTGTCATACAGCCTCTTCCTACAGGTGGGCCACCGCCGCCTGGAGGACCTGTCTACCTAGGCTGGCGTCTGCCGAAGCGTAGGTATGCACTTGATAGTGTTTGGTAAACGTGTGCAGACTCGACCAGGTAGCCGCCTGGCACACTTGCTGAGCCGTAGCCTGATGCCTCAACGCCCAGGACGCACCAACGGCTCTGGTAGAATGGGCCTTCAGTCCAGATGGAATCTGAAGCCCAGCAGAACGGTATGTGTGAAGAATTGGTTCCTTGATCCACCGCGCCAGGGTGGATTTGGAAGCTTGCGATCCCTTATGCTGACCAGCGACTAGGACAAAGAGCGCATCCGAACGGCGTAGAGGCGCCGTGCGAGAAATGTAAATCCTGAGTGCTCTCACCAGGTCCAACAGATGTAAACCCTTTTCAAATTGGTGAACTGGATGCGGACACAAAGATGGCAAAGTGATATCCTGATTGAGATGAAAGGAAGAAACCACCTTGGGAGAAAACTCTGGAATTGGACGCAGTACTACCTTGTCTTGGTGAAATACCAGGAAGGGAGATTTGCAAGATAACGCCGCCAGCTCGGACACTCTTCGAAGAGACGTGACCGCTACAAGAAAAACTACCTTTTGTGAAAGCCGAGAAAGGGGAACCTCTTTCAAAGGCTCGAAAGGCGGCTTTTGAAGAGCAAGGAGAACCTTGTTCAGATCCCAGGGTTCCAATGGCCGTCTGTAAGGAGGAACGATATGACAAACTCCTTGGAGAAACGTGCGTACTTTAGAAAGCTGTGCCAAGCGCTTCTGAAAGAATACGGATAACGCGGAGACTTGACCCTTAAGCGAGCTAAGGGACAAACCTTTTTCCAACCCAGACTGCAGGAAGGAAAGAAAAATTGGCAATGCAAATGGCCAGGGAGAAAACCCTTGAGCCAAGCACCACGCTAAGAATATCTTCCACGTCCTGTGATAGATCTTAGCTGAGGATGGTTTTCTAGCCTGTCTCATTGTGGCAAAAACTCCCTGAGATAAACCTGAGGCCGCTAGGATCCAGGACTCAATGGCCACACAGTCAGGTTCAGGGCCGCAGAATTCAGATGGAAAAACGGCCCTTGAGACAGCAGATCTGGACGGTCTGGTAGTGCCCACGGTTGGCCTACCGTGAGATGCCACAGATCCGGGTACCACGACCTTCTTGGCCAATTTGGAGCGACGAGTATGGCTCGCTGGCAGTCGGACTTGATTTTCCGGAGAACTCTGGGTAACAATGCTAGAGGTGGGAACACATAGGGGAGTCGGAATTGCGACCAATCCTGAACCAACGCGTCTGCCGCCAGCGCTCGGTGATCGTGAGACCGTGCCATGAAAACTGGGACCTTGTTGTTGTGCCGTGACGCCATCAGATCGACGTCCGGCGACCCCCAGCGGCAACAGATCTGTTGAAACACGTCCGGGTGAAGGGACCATTCTCCTGCGTCCATGCCCTGGCGACTGAGAAAGTCTGCTTCCCAGTTTTCCACGCCTGGGATGTGAACTGCAGATATGGTGGACGCTCTGCTTTCCACCCACGTCAAAATCCGCTGGACTTCTTGAAAAGCTTGGCGACTGCGTGTTCCCCCTTGGTGGTTGATGTACGCCACCGCCGTGGAATTGTCCGACTGAATCCGAATCTGCTTGCCTTCCAGCCATTGTTGGAAGGCACGCAGGGCAAGATAGATTGCTCTGATTTCCAGAACATTGATCTGCAAGGTGGACTCTTCCTGAGTCCACGTCCCCTGAGCCCTGTGGTGGAGAAACACCGCTCCCCACCCTGATAGGCTCGCATCTGTCGTGACCACTGCCCAGGACGGGGGAAGGAACGACTTTCCCTGTGACAATGAGTTGGGGAGAAGCCACCAACGTAGAGAGTCCTTGGCAGTCTGAGAGAGGGAGACAGTCCTGTCGAGGGACGTCGAATTCCCATCCCATTGGCGCAGAATGTCCCATTGGAGAGGGCGCAGATGAAACTGCGCGAACGGGACTGCCTCCATTGCTGCTACCATCTTTCCTAGGAAATGCATGAGGCGCCTCAGTGAATGCGACTGGCTCTGAAGAAGAGATTGCACTCCAGTCCGTAGCGAGCACTGCTTGTCCAGTGGAAGCCTCACTATCGCTGATAGAGTATGAAACTCCATGCCAAGATAAGTCAGAGATTGGGTCGGGGTTAGATGAGACTTTGGAAAGTTGATAATCCACCCGAAAGTCTGGAGAGTGTCTAGCGCCACCTTCAGACTGTGTTGGCATGCTTCTTGAGAGGATGCCTTTATAAGCAGGTCGTCTAGGTACGGGATGACCGAGTGACCCTGCGAGTGCAGAACAGCTACTACTGCTGCCATGACTTTGGTGAAGACCCGGGGGGCTGTTGCCAGACCGAAGGGTAACGCTACGAACTGTAGGTGCTCGTCGTGTATGACGAAGCGTAGGAAACGCTGATGCTCTGGTGCAATCGGCACGTGGAGATACGCATCTTTGATGTCTATTGATGCTAGAAAATCTCCCTGAGACATTGAGGCTATGACGGAGCGTAGGGATTCCATCCGGAACCTCCTGACTTTTACGTGTCTGTTGAGCAACTTCAGATCCAGGACGGGACGATACGATCCGTCCTTTTTTGGGACCACAAACAGATTGGAGTAAAAACCGTGACCCTGTTCCTGAAGAGGGACGGAGGTCACCACTCCTTCCGCCTTTAGAGCGGCCACCGCCTGCAACAGAGCATCGGCTCGGTCTGGTGGTGGAGAAGTTCTGAAGAAACGAGTTGGCGGACGAGAACCGAACTCTATCCTGTACCCGTGAGATAGAATATCTCTCACCCAACGGTCTTTGACATTTGCTAGCCAAATGTCGCCAAAGTGGGACAGCCTCCCACCGACCGCGGGTGTGGGCATCGGAGACCGCAAGTCAGGAGGACGTCGTTTTGGCAACGGTTCCTCCGGCTGGTCTTTTTGGGCGTGACTGAGACCTCCAAGAATTTGAACGTCTCTGGTCCTTTTGAGTCTTTTTTGACGAGGCGAATTGGGACCTGCCCTGTCCTCGAAAGGACCGATAACCAGACTGACCCCTCCTCTGTTGGGGCTTGTTTTGTCTGTGTTGCGGTAAGGAAGAGTCCTTACCCTTGGAGTGTTTGATGATTTCATCCAAACGCTCTCCAAACAATCGGTCACGAGAAAAAGGCAAATTGGTTAAGCACTTCTTGGAATGAGAATCTGCTTTCCAATGTCTCAACCACAGAGCCCTACGCAAAACAACTGAGTTGGCTGACGCCACTGCCGTGCGGCTTGTAGCGTCAAGAACAGCATTAATCGCGTACGACGCGAATGCCGCCATTTGCGAGGTCAATGGTGCTACCTGCGGGGCAAATGCACGTGTGACTGAGTCGACTCGCGCAAGCCCGGCCGTGATAGCTTGGAGTGCCCATACGGCCGCAAAAGAAGGCGCTAATGACGCTCCAATCGCTTCATAGATGGATTTCAGCCAGAGCTCCATCTGCCTGTCAGTGGCATCTTTAAGTGCCGCTCCATCTTCAACAGCAACCAAGGATCTGGCTGCAAGCCTGGAAATTGGAGGATCCACTTTTGGACACTGGGTCCAACCCTTGACCACTTCAGAGGGAAAAGGGTAGCGTGTATCTTTAAGTCGTTTAGGAAAACGCCTTTCAGGATAAGCGTGGGGTTTCTGGATTGCGTCTCTGAAGTCAGCGTGGTCCAGAAAAGTGCTTAATGTACGCTTAGGGTATCTGAAATGGATTCTCTCGTGCTGCGAAGCTGACTCCTCTACAGGAGGAGCTGGTGGGGAAATATTCAACATCTTATTGATGTTAAATATAAGATCATTAACTATGGCGTCACCATCTGGTGTATCTAGATTGAGAGCGGTCCCAGGATCAGAATCCTGATCAGTTAAGTCCGCCTCATCACCCATAGATTCATCCCGCTGGGATCCAGACCATTGAGATGAATGTGAAGGCCCGTCATAACGAGCCCGCTTAGGCTGCCCGGGGCCATCGTCCGAGTCAGAGTCTTCACCCTGAGGTGTAGATGCCCGTCCCGGAGCTAGGAGCTGAGGGGGACCAGGGGGCAATACATGCACAGTGTCCGTGGTCTGAAGTACAGGCCTAGCTCGCAATGTGTCAAGAATTTGTGACATAGTGAGAGACATTCTGTCAGCAAAAGCTGCAAACTCAGTCCCTGTCACCTGGACAGCATTCACAGGTGGTACACCCTGGGACACGTCCAGCAGAGGTCCCGACTGTGCAAGCGCCGCAGGGGCCGAGCACTGCACACAATGGGGGTCCGTGGAGCCTGCCGGTAGAAAAGTCCCACATGCGGTGCAGGAAGCATACAATGTCTGTGCCTTGGCACCCTTGCGTTTTACGGGCGACATGCTGCTGGCTCTCTGTATGTGAGAGAGTCTATAGCCAAAGGGCGACCAGCGCTATGCAATACCAAGTATTTGTAGCCACAAAATACTAAGGATACTACGAGCACAAGAGGGGGTGAGCCCACTGGGCTGCTTACCGCCCGCTGAACAGCGGGTAAGAGGCTGCAGAATGCCTTGTCTGGGTCTCCCCGGCTCCCCTCTGCAGCTCAGCGTGTCAGCAAGAATGGCTGCAGGCTTCTGTGGAGAGGGGCGGTCCGTGGGAGTTCCCAAACAAAAGTGCGGGAACAGTGTCCCCTCTGTGCTGACTGTGAGGGCTGGAGTATGTAAAAACGACTCCAGCCCTCAGCGCTGATGCACTGGCCAGCGTCCCGCCCCTCTCCTGACTGGCAGGTCTGTGGGCGGGAACGAACGAACGCAGGCCGCAAAAGCCGGGGACTCGAGTTATCAGCGCGGCCGCCGTAAAAGCGCGGGCCGCGCTGAAGTCCCCGGCGCACCGCAAGTGCCAGCCGCGCCGCTGTTCAAGCGGCCGGCGCGACCGAGTTCTAGCGTGGGCAGCGTCCCGCCCCTCTCCTGACTGGCAGGTCTGGGGGCGGGAACGAAAGGAAGCAGGCCGCAAAAGCCGGGGACTGTAGTTATCAGCGCGGCCGCCGTAAAAGCGCAGGCCGCGCTGAAGTCCCCGGCGCACTACAAGTGCCAGCCGCGCCGCAGTCCCAGCGGCCGGCGCGGACTATTTCCATAAATGTGCCTGCTTCAGCAAAGCTGAATGAGGCCATGGCACAGGCGCCGCAGCGCTGATGTCCCCCGGCGCACTACAACACCCAGCATGCTGCGGTGTGAGCGCCAGATACACGGGGACACAGAGTACCTTGAGGAAGCAGGGCCATGTCCCTGATGTACTCCGCTCCATCCAGCATCTTCTCCAGGGGCTGTAGATGGAGCACGGTCTCTGTGCCTGGAGACCGGTAAATCCCACTTCACCCAGAGCCCTGTAAAAAGGGATGGGGAAGGAATCAGCATGTGGGCTCCTGCCGCCGTACCCGCAATGGGTACCTCAACCTTACAAACACCTCCGACATAAGTGGGGTGAGAAGGGAGCATGCTGGGAGTCTGTATAGACCCTCTTTTCTTCCATCCGACATAGTCAGCAGCTGCTGCTGACTAAGAACAATGGAGCTATGCGTGCGTGTCTGACCTCCTTGCGCACAAAGCTAAAACTGAGGAATCTGTACTCCTACGGGAGGGTGTATAGCCAGAAGGGGAGGGGCCTTACACTTTTAAGTGTAGTTCTTTGTGCGGCCTCCAGAGGCAGTAGCTATACACCCACTGTCTGGGTCTCCCAATTAGGAGCGAAAAAGAAAGGGCTGGTAAGGGAACCCGAAATACAGGCAGCACAAATCACAACCTGGCGGCATGACTTACTGAGAAATGCTGCAATATATCATGGAAAAACAGTTTCAATATCACATGGGTAACTTCTCTGCCCAGCTCCAGTTGACCGACAGGTCTCTATGTACACACGTGGGTTAATCACTTGGAGTGGGGCGGGGTAAAGTCAGATCCCTGTGAACAATCCCTTTAAGGCTGCTTTCATACATCAGTTTTTTGCCATCAGGCACAATCCGTTGAAAAAACTGATCTGACGGATCAGGCAAAAAAAACGGATCTGTCCCAGTTTCCCCCTTTTGGCGTGAGAGGGGTTTTTTTTCCTTTCCAGAAGTGAATTTACATACGTTCTGGGCATGCCCAGAAACAAAAACGGATCCGTTGCCTGATTCCATTTTTTTACAGATGATGACGGGTCCAGTGCCCATAGGCTTCCGTTGTAAAAAAAAAAAAAGAAAAAAAAAAGTGGACTGAACCAGATCCATCGCAATCGTTTTTTTGCCGGACGCAAGAAATATTGCATTGTGCGCTGCTTCTGGCGGCCGTACAGACAAATGTCGCCGGATCCGTCGCACGCCGGATCAAAATGCAAGGCCATGCAGCACAATCCGGCTCAAAAACAAAAACGGCGCCGGATCCGTTTTTTTCCAAAAATGCCAGATTGCGCATGATGGCAAAAAGTGATGTGTGAAAGAGGCCGTACATGATGCGTCCTGTCCGGCGGCCACACAGAAAAATTTTGCCGGATCAAACGCAACACCATGCGGCACAATCCGGCACTAATACAAGACTATGGGGGGGGAAATGGATCCGGCGCCGGATCTGTTTTATCCGCATTTTGCCTGATTGTGCCTGATGGCAAAAAACGGATGTGTGAAAGCAGCCTAATTCTCATGTTGGGAGGTCCATATAGATCAGCACCAAGCAGAAAGTGAGGTCATATCCTAAGGCTATGTGCCCACGCTGCGGATTTACCGCGGATTTTGCCGCGGATTTGCCGAAAATCTGCAGCAGCAGCACTTCCAAGCCATTTCAATGGCATTTTGGAAATGCTGTGCCCATGCTGCGGATTTTTCCGCGGCGGATTTGCCGCGGATTTTGATGCGGAAAAATCTGCAGCATGTCAATTATTGTTGCGGATTTTGGTGCGGATTTTTCCCATGCAAGTCAATGCAAGGTGTAAAATCCGCAAGAAATCCGCAGGTCTGTTCCCACAGGCTCTTTTTCCTGCGGATTTGGTGCGGATCTCGCAAACAAATCCGCAGGAAGTGATGTAGGATAGTTCAGGAAGAGGAAGTTTCACCATTTTGTAGTGTAGAGTAGTGGCAGTGTAGTCGTGTTGTGTCCGGACTCTGGATTGCCAGCTAAAAGCAGCTAGTTACAGGCTGCTTGCTTTTAGCTGGCAAAACAGGATCCCAGGTCTTTTTTCACAATTCTTTTAAAAAAAAAAAAAAAAAAAAAAATGTGCTCCGCTGTATTTTCACTGTCCAGCCCGATGCAAGCAAGCAACTGAGGGCTGTGCTTCTCAGCGGGATAAGGCTGAAGCATTCTCTGCCCCTCCCGCTGAGAAAAACAGTCCTCAGCTGCCCCTGAAAATGGCGGCTTCATTGTGAAGCGCCATTCTCAGGTGCTGTACCGAGGCTCATCCAGCCGCCCTGATGCATTTGGCTGACTGGGTAATCTGAATGGGTTAATGCCAGTTTTCTGCAAACTGGCACTAAGCCCGAGGTTCATAATGACATGCCTGTGTAGACACGGCCATTATGAACCTCCGTTTGGTAATAAAGAAAAGAAAACACTTTTTGAAAAATTTTATTTGAAATAAAAACACACACACATCCCTGATTCCCATCTTTATTACTCCCTGAATCCCCCGACGATAATCCATGACAGCTCCGATGTGCACCCGGCTGACCCGGGCACTGGCGTCAGCCGGTCACAGCAGCCGTCAGTGTACGAGATGCTGCACAGCTCTCTTCTGTCTGCTGGGACCGGCTGACGTCCGTGCCCGGGTCACATGAGTGCACATCAGAGCCCGGCACATCAGCTGGTCGGTGTGCAGTCAGCTGACCCGCCCGCGCTCGCGAATTAAGTCAGCTGACGATGTGCAGTCATGTGACCCGGGCACGGACGTCAGCCGGTCCCAGCAGCCGTCAGTGTACGAGATGCTGCAAAGCTCTCTTCCATCTGCTGGGACCGGTTGACGTCCGTGCCTGGGTCAGATGAGTGCACATCGGCCGACTATTCAGCTGTCGATGTGCACTCAGCTGACCCGCCCGCGCTCGCGAATTAAGTCAGCTGACCGGCTGACTTCTGTGCCCGGGTCAGCTGATGCTGTGAAGTCAGCTGACCCGAGCTCAGCTATGAACTGAGCTGACCCGGCCAGTGAGTTCTGCCGCTCCCAGCAGCCGGCAGAGAGCTTTCCTGTGATATTGTCCTGGATTAACCTCTGAGGCTTGGGAGTAATAAAGATGGGAATCAGGGATGTTTGTGTGTTTTTATTTCAAATAAAATTTTTCAAAAAGTGTTTTCTTTTCTTTATTACCAAATGGAGGTTCATAATGGCCGTGTCTACACAGGCATGACATTATGAACCTCGGGCTTAGTGCCAGTTTGCAGAAAACTGGCATTAACCCCTTCAGATTACCCAGCCAGCCAAATGCATCAGGGCGGCTGGATGAGCCTCGGTACAGCACCTGAGAATGGCGCTTCACAATGAAGCCGCCATTTTCAGGGGCAGCTGAGGACTGTTTTTCTCAGCGGGAGGGGCAGAGAATGCTTCAGCCTTATCCCGCTGAGAAGCACAGCCCCCAGTTGCTTGCTTGCATCGGGCTGGACAGTGAAAATACAGCCGAGCACATTTTTTTTTTTTTTTTAAATAACAGTGAAAGGGAACATGGGACCACATTTTTTGGCTATAAGCTGCGGCCACCACCACTGGGTTATTATATACAGCCTGTTAGAATGTAAGAGCCCAGTGGTGTTGGCAGAGCCCAGTGGTGTTGGCAGAGCCCAGTGGTGTTGGCAGAGCCCAGTGGTGTTGGCAGAGCCCAGTGGTGTTGGCAGAGCCCAGTGGTGTTGGCAGAGCCCAGTGGTGTTGGCAGAGCCCAGTGGTGTTGGCCGCAGCTTTTCTGTATAAGCACACTGTGAGACTGCTAACAAAATGGATAATGGAGAAGAAAGGAGGGTTGGGACAGGAAATGACACAAAGAGACTTTTTTTTGCCTTCAAAACAGTCAAAGCTTTATTCAGAAACACATTAGAGTACAATGGACAAAATCCGCATCAAAATCCGCAACGAAATCCGCGTCAAATCCGCAGCTATGCTAAGGTGCGGATTCTGGGGGAAAGCTGCGGATTTTGAGGCACAAAAATCCGCAGCAACATTCTCTCGTGGACACATAGCCTAAGGATATGCCTTTAAAAAGGTTGTCACATGACCAGATCTGCCCTGAATGTCTAATACACACCAGTATTCTCTCAGGAACTGGGATCCCCCAACCACAGGAGATTTTAGCTGGAACTTCGAGAAGAGACTCCGGTCAGTGGCCACAATTCTCCAATCTGTGTTATTGAGCACTTCTGGACATTTAGGCTATGTGCCCATGTTGCATTTTTATGTGCATAAAAGCTGCATAAAAAATTACTGGTTCTGGCAAGAAAAAAAAACTGATGAAAAATGCATTGTGTCTTCTTTTTGTGTTTTTTTTTTTTAACTCCTGGTGACCACGTGGGTTCAGTAGCTGTACCCCCACCAGGTCTCTGGCTGATATTATAGCCGGGATCTGGCTCTCACTGACCGGAGCGGTGCCTGCGCTGCTCCCAGCAGTTTAACCCCCTAAATGCTGTGATCAGTGCAATCGCAGCAATGTTGAAGGCAGGGTGACTGATTGCTGACCTCTCCCTGGCAACTGGGTCCCTGAAATGTGATCACAGGGACCTGATCGCTGCCATAGTAACCCTGGGTCGTAACCATGATGACCCCGGGTTACTGAGCTATGGAGATCCTGGCACACCATGCTGTATGCACAGTGTGTGAGGCAAAGTGCTGCGATATAATCCATTGTAGTGATAAAGCACTGAAGGGGTTTATATAAACACAGAGGAAAAAAAAAAGTTGCAGAAACAATTGACATGCTGCTTTTTTCAACATCAAAATCTGCGCACAGCAAGTCAGGATTCTCAGACTTTGCTGGGATGCTTTTTCCTTGCTTTTATTGATTAAAAGAAGCAAGGAAGAACGCATGAAAAAAAGCCACGTGGGCACACGGCCTAAGGCTGTGCACGCACGTGTGCGTATTGCAGAAGTTACGCTGCGATCTGCACCGCAGCGTAACTGCATGCGTCCTGCGTCCCCAGCACATTCTATGAAGATTGTGCATGAGACGTGCGCACGTGGCGTATTAGAGCGCAGCGATTCGGCTGCTGCCCGAAGCGCTGCGTTCTAAGAAATGACATGTCACTTCTTCCGTGCGCTTTGCATGCTGTCTATATGGAGAGGCAGCACACAGAGCGCACGAATTCTGCAGGCACCAGGCGCTTCAGAACGGAGCTTTTCAGCCGCACTCTGAAGCGGACCTTTTGTGTGCGGTGCAGAGCGCACACAGCCTTACTGTCTTCCTACAGAATCACATTTTAAGGGTATGAGCCCACACTCAGGATTAGTAGCATTTCTCTGCGTTTTACAACACAATCACAGTGGATGGGATTAATAGAAATCTCTTAACCTCTGTGCTTCTTTAACACTGTGTTACTGGTTTCACACATCTGGCATTTCACCGCTTTGCCGGATCCATCACACTCCAGTACAGTGCAATACAGTACAATGGCATCGCGGCAAGCTAACATGCTGTCATGTGACCGGAGCTTGCCACGATGCCATTGTACTGTAATGCACTGTACTGGAGTGTGACGGATCCGGCAAACCGACAAAATGCTGGATGTGTGAGACCGGCCTAAAATGACAACCTCTGTGCTTCTCTAACGCTGTGTAAACCGACCTATGGAGCAGGTTTCCCATCTGCAAGTCAGTTTCTCGTGTGGAGAGTCTCCTGTGCGGGAGAAGGCAGAAAAAAAATAGGCTGTGTCCAGAGCCCCACATAACCCCGATCGTGGGTGCCTCCCCCTAAAAGCTGTTCCCAATATCGGAAGTGATCACCTATTCACAGGAGATAACCTTGATTGGTGAGGGTCCGACTGTCGGGAACCCCACCGATGGCGGAGTACAGTGCGGAGCCATCTCATAGAAAATTAATAGAGCAGAGGCGGCATGAGTGCTCCCCTCCAATTGAAGGGAGGCATTTCAGGGCCCTGTCTATGGATCATATGCGGTTCCAGCACCCACCTATCAGCAGATCTGCAGCCTACAAGTATCTGAGGTTTCTGTGACCAGATTCACATACAATGGAAAGTAATCTGAGTGGAGAATAAGAGTTAGATTGGTCCAAAAGCAGAAAGAAATAGCAGCTGATACAGGACTACAACTCCCAGCATGTCATTACAATAAACAGCTGCCATTGCATGCCGGGAGTTGTAGTTCCACAGACCCATGAGGCACACGTGACACGCACCTTCTCGGCGCCGTACAGCTCGTCTCCGTACTCGTTGAGCAGACTGTAGGCTTCCCCCACGCACCTCCTCTCGTTCATGTTGCAGGTGATGAGGATGCCCTGCATGCCCACCTCCAGCTGCCGGGCCCCCCGGTGCCGTTTGGCGCTGCTCACGTACTGAGCCTTTGCTCTCTTTTTCCCCTTCTGAACCTCGGCACTCATCGTGGCTGCAGAGTGACACGCAAATGACCGGGTCTATGGCGGCGCGGAGCGATGACGTCACCGGAAAAGGCGGAGCCTCCCAACACAATGCGGAAGCGCCAAACCGGAAGTAGTAGTACACGTGCGTGCTGGAGTGGCGTTGTCAGTCGGTTTCCAGCCTTGGGGGTTACCTCTCCGCCCTCCTCAGATATAGAAGCCTTTGAGCCTCCACTTTCTGAGCTTTCACCCTACAATGGCGTCTGCTGAGCTGAGAGAGGAGCTGAACTGCTCCATCTGCCTGAGCCTCTATACAGAGCCTGTATCCCTGAGCTGTGGGCACAACTTCTGCCGCTCGTGTATTGTGAGCGTGCTGGACGCACAGGAGGCGGCTGGAGTGTATCCCTGTCCGGAGTGCAGGACAGAATATCCGGAGCGTCCGGTCCTGGAGAAGAACCGGAAGCTGAGGAACATCGTGGAACGCTTCGTATCTGCTCAGCCCAACATGGCGGAGCCCAGAATAACCTGCGCTTACTGCGATTCCCCCACCGCGGCTGTAAGAACGTGTCTGCAGTGTGACAACTCCCTGTGCGCCAAACACCTGGCAGCCCACAATAAGACGATGGATCACATACTATTAGAGCCAACTCGCTCACTTGGCAACAGAAAATGTACGCTCCATAAGAAGGTTCTGGAGTATTTCTGCCCGCAGGACGCGGCTTGTCTGTGCGTGTCCTGCTGCTTGGTTGGAGAACACCGGGGACACCTGGTGGAACTCTTAGATGAGGCTTCGGAAAAAAAGAAGGAAAAGCTAAGGGAATATCTGGATGATCTAATCCCAAAAAAAGCAAAAATTCAGGAGAGAGTCGAGAATCTGCAGTCTGATAAGAGGAGCGTCCATAAGAAAGCCTCTGATAAGAAGAAAAACATCAGCAAGATATTTAAGGACATTAAGAAGCAGCTGGAAACGGCAGAAGCTAAAGCGCTGAGTGAGGTCTCCAGGCAGGAGAAGACGATTGTGTCCCAGATATCGCATCTGATCAAGAAGTTGGAAATAAAGGAGGACGAGATGTGCAGGAAGATGCATTATGTGGAGGAGATGTGTCGTGTCACTGACCCTATAAGACTCTTACAAGAAAGTGACACTACTACATCTAGTCATGGAGATGATGAGGAGTCGGACACTGGGGATGATGAGGGAGAGGTCAGTTTTGAGGAGGATCTGGATGAGGTTCTGATCTCGCTGACCTTACACCGATCCCTGAAGGATATTGTCACCGATGTAACATCCCAGCTTGAGATTCAAGTTCCAGATATATTGCTGGATGTGGACACTGCTTCTAAGTTTATACAGTTGTCAGATGATCTGAAAGTGGCATTCTCTTCAGAAGAAGAACAGAACAGACTGGAATCTCCAGGAAGATTTCTGGACTATACCCAGGTGTTAAGCAGATGTGGCCTCATCTCGGGAAGACATTACTGGGAGGTGGAGTGGAACCAGATTGGAGAAATGGAAGTCGGAATGACCTATCCCAGTATAGAACGGGAAGGAGAGGAGTCTAATACTAGACTTAATGATAAATCTTGGTGTCTGTGTATGTCTAATGAAACATATGAAGTATGTCACAACTCGGAAACATTAACCCTAAGTGTAAAGTCAACATTCCCAATAATTGGAGTCTTCTTAGACTATGAGGCAGGGTGTCTGTCCTTCTATGAACTAAGGGACCAAATCAGGCACTTGCACACCTTCACTGCCTCCTTCACCGAACCTCTACATGTCGCCTTCTATGTGGATGATGGAGCGTCTGCTACAATAACAAGCTGAGGCTGGTGCCGTCCACGTCACATTTATTACTACGTTATTTCTTGTTACAGTGATACATCGATATAGGAAGTTAGCAACGTCCTCTAATGATATAATGTATGTTGTGTTTTTCATGGCAGAATTTGTCATATGGTATATTTTTTTTCTTTCCCATTCCCGGACATTATTTGCAGAATACTTCATTGAGCCAAATGGAAATATTAATGTGCGAATTGTCCTGAGATTGGTCATTGTTCACATTAAACGATTAATCCTATCTGAAAGTGGAGTGCTGATACATACCTGGGACATGTCAGTGTCTGTGGACTTGAATCTGATCCTGAGACGGAAGGGGCGGCAGCATTAGTTTATTGTAGCCTCCGACATATTGGAGCTCTGGACTCCCATGGTGCAGGGAGTTGCTGTAGGGTCAGATTGGGGGGGGGCATATCAGGTGGTCAGGAGCACTATGCACGGTGAACAGGGAAGGCACAGAGCACTCCTTCAGTTTTGGGATGTGCAAGATCCGCACCAATTAGAAATCAATGTCATATTCTATCTATATATTACTGTGGGAAAACCACCAAGTCAACGTCAGCTTGAGATAACTGATGTGATCAGTTTGTCTATATCAATTATTAATCTAGTAGACCGGTGTTTCGCAAACTCCAGTCCTCACAGCCCTCAACAGGTCATGTATTCAGGATTTCCGTGGTATTACATAGGTGATGATTCCATCATCTGTTCACTGCTAATGAAAATCCTGAAAACATGAACTGTTGGGGGTCGTGAGGACTGCAGTTTGGGAAACACTGTGATATGCATAGTACTGAACTTAAAGGGGTAGTTCACTACTTAGCACTAGTGGCCACATCGATATAATGTCCAGAAACAAGGCTTCTGTCAAATACTTTGTGTTGGGTTGGTTGCCTCTGAGCGGCACTATTGTGGTCCGCTCATCCCCATTGTGTGACCCTCGGGCTCCCTGACCTCTGAGATCTGGTGATATCACATAAGCTGAGGTGGGCCACAGTCTCCGTTAGTGACTGGGCTGTGGGCAGAGCTTTCCCGCACATCATTCATCAGTCCTGCTTGCGGCGCTCTGCAGTGAAGGAGTGCGCGTGCGATGCTGGGCTTGGATGAGCGGTGAAACTCCGCCCACAGCCCAGTCGCTCACGGAGACTGGGCCCACCTCGGTGATGTCAGGTCAAATGGAAGTTGACGTGACCTCATCGGATCTCAGAGGTTACGGAACCCAAGGAGTCACCTCATGGGGATGAGCCAACTGCAGTAGCGCTGCCTAGAGGCTGAATTGGCTAAACAAGGTATTTGAAAAAAGCCTTCCCTATCAGTTTTACAAGGATGTGGCCACTATTGCAGAATAGTAAACCACCCCTTTAATTATGTTCTTATTCCTGGAAACAACTTTTAAAATGTAAGACAAATCCTCGTTTTAAAAGATGTGTTGCCGAGTGAAGAGCAAATATTCATTTGGAGGTTTCCTTTCATTGGCCAGAAAGCTTTCGAATCTGTAGGAAGGAGTGCTGCTTACAGGTACCGGTCATTTGACAGTGGGGGTGGTGAAATTTTGAGTCCTAATAGACTTTGGCACCCCGGAAGCTGCCACTGCAGCCCTGGTTTCCTTGCTATATCACTACCCACAGTCAGGGGTGGACATATCAATTGTGCATCCTGTGCAGACGCACTGGGGTCTAGGATGTCAGGGGGCCCATTTCTACCTCCAAAGCAGGAATATGTGTGCATTTTGATGAATTATATGACTAAAAAGGGCCCCCATACTGTTTTATACAGGGGCCTTATTCTGTCTTTGTCCACCAGTGCCGGTACCAGTACCAGTAGATGCTGTTTGTATCCCTGTGGTAGGTACGCCAGTGCATTTGATAATTGTTTCAAGCACAAAACTGAAATATAGTAGAAGAATGGGATGAGATTAACCTTACATGCTCTCCTAGCATGGCCAAGGCCTCTGCCGGTTTCTGTTATATAATTAATGCAGTCAATCATAAGATCTAGAGAGTCCAGGTTTGTACTTGGCGTGCTTCACAAATGGTCACCTGACTGCTGCAGCCAATCATTAATTGCTGCAGCCAATCGCTAATTGCATTGATGAGTTGTTCACCCTATACGGAAAGGGATTGGCTGCAGTGATCACATGATTGTCATTATCTGAAGAGGAAGACCAAGACTGGCAGGAACCTGGGCAGCGTTTGGAAAGCAGCAGCAGAAAATCTGAGACATCATCCACACGTCAGTATTTTTGCATCAGTGTTTGTATGCCAAAGCCAGGTGTGGAACTTCCAGAGAAAAACTATGCATTAAAGATTGACCCTTGTACCTTGGTTTGGAGACGCGCCTGAGTTTGGCAAATACTGATGCCATACTGGTGTGTGAATGAGGCGAGTAAGACTTTTTTTTTATTTTCAGCATGGTGGGATGTATAAACTACAAATTAAAAACAAGTAGTGGACAACTTCGTTAATATACTTTTTTTTTTTTTTTTTTTCAAGGTGCTTTACTTTTTGAAGGGATCCTTATTATTTAGAATACAGTGGAACCCGGGATTACGAGCATAATTGGTTTCGGGAGTGTGCTCTTAAACCAAGTTACTCTTATATCAAAGCAAATTTTCCCATAGGAAATAATTGAAACAGACAATTCGTTCCACAACCCAATAATATTTACTGTATTTACACAAACTTATTACAGTAATACAAAATAATGTACTGTATTCATATACAATTATTACAGTACACTAATACAAAATACTGTAGAGTAAAAAACATGTAAAACAAATTAAACTGCACTTTAGCTTACAATAGAATTGTTGGTGTGCGGGAGGTACAGTATAAGTAATGTGCTGCACTGGTTAGCAGAAAGTACAATACTGTATCCACAAATACAAATTGATAGACATACTATATAGTATGTACTGTACAATGGTATACTGTATACAGTACATATGTACAGAAAGTTACCTCCAGAGCAGGTCAGAGCGCGGTGAAAGGACAAAACCGGAAGTGTGCACGGTGAGGATTTGCTCCTTTGCAAATTATTGCTTTTAAACCAAGTTACCCATTTGTAAAAAGCTTTGCTTGTCTTGCAAAACGCTCTCAAACCAAGTTACTCTTAAACCAAGGTTCCACTGTATTTGATAATCCAGAAAACCCCAAGTTCCATTCCTACCAGTTCCAACACATTAGGGAATTTGTGAAAATACCATTCTTCAATATAAAGATGTGTACATGTGGCATTTTAATATTCTTTTCATATTCAATTTTCATATTTTTCACTGCACTGGATGAGCACCCAGTCTTAATTATCCATTTAATATATATTCGTTGCGGTGCACCTACCTTCTTGTTCATACGTGGTGTTTTTCCTTGCTTTTTTTTAATCAATAAAAGCAAGGAAAAAGCATCCCAGCAAAGTCTATGAGAATCCTGACTTGCTGTGCACACGCTGCTTCTTTTCTTCATCGTTCCTTATGGGAGACCCAGACCATGGGTGTATAGCTTCTGCCTCCGGAGGACACACAAAGTACTACACTAAAAAGTGTAGCTCCTCCCTCCTAGCATATACACCCCCTGGATAACCAAATAAAGCCAGTTCAATGCTTTGTATTCAGGAGGCACACATCCACACATGCATCCTCATCTGTTTTTGATTTTTGAAAAGAGTTTGAAGAAAAGCGGGTCCAAGCCTGGACTCCCGGCATGTCCCTTCTCACCCCACTGTGTCGGCGGTGCTGTTAAGGTTGATTTCAGGGCTGGAGCCCTTCATGCCGCGCTCCTTCACCATCCCCTCGGGCTCTGGCTTGAAGTGGGAGCCAGCACGGTTCTCACTGCCTTGCAGGAGACCGGTCTCAATCCGCAGCCCCTTTTGGATCTTGCCGGACGGAGCACTCATCCCTCAGGGACCTGGCCCTGCGTCTCACAAGCTAAGTATCTGAGACGTGGTTATCAGGGGGTCCCTTGTACTTTATTGTTGGGGAGAGTGTGCTGTATAACTATGCTGACTTTCCGGCCGGTTCTCTGTTTTTTACCGGAGAACCGCGCCGATGGTGCCTGCACGCCGTCCGCATTGTTAAATTTAGGCCCCGGCTTCGCCTGAGGCCTACTTTCGTTTTCACTGCCCCTGCATGCCAATCATGCAGAGGGACAGTGCGGCTCCGCCCAGCGGCTGTTCAGCACAGGGAAGGGACACTCCTCTCTGAGGAAAGGTTCCCTCCCCTGTATACCTCCTTTGCCCTCCGGATCCCGTTCTTTGAGATAGGCCCCGCCCCCTCTCCTCGCTCCGGCGCCATTTTATCAGCGTTCTCACACTGATTGGAGCTGCCTGCAGCATCTCTCTGGGGGTCCGGTCTGTGGGATCTGGAGGGCACACAAACGGTCGGGTAAGCCACAACCTCCGGTTGTGGACCTAGTTATATACTCTCTGGGGGCTATTCTACTCAGAACCCCCACTTCAGCAGCATGTCTCACACAAGGAGCAAGGCTGTACTCAATATGCACTGCATGTAAGCTCGTACTGCCTGAACCGAGCACATATCCACATTGTGATGCCTGCTCTAACATGGTGGTGCCTCAGCCTGGAGTCTCACTCCCAGTGGTCCCTCCGGCTGCTTCGGCTCCGGTGGCTGAACCCTCGGCTTGGGTAGAATCCTTCTCTAAGTCTATCTCTCAGTCCTTTGCCGACTCCATGGGACAGTTGTCCCGGACTCTGCTGAGCATGCACCAGCCCCCTTCTCAGGGCGCCTCTGCTGCTACGGCTCGCTCAGCAGAGCTCACAGAGCTCAGACCCCGTCCTCCTAAACGGAGACGCAGGGGCTCCTCTCCTTCCTCGTCCCGCGGCTCTGATTCACGAGCTGAATCACAGGACGAGGAGGATGCCTTTACTGTGGGCTCGGACGCTACCTCCATGTGCCCCATTGATCTGACCGAAGGTGATGCAGATGTTAGTGATTTGATTACGTCCATTAATTCTGTACTGGACCTCAATCCACCAGTATCGGATGAACAACCCTCTCTGGTAGAAAAGCACCAGTTTACATCACCTAAGAGAGCAAGAAGTGTGTTCTTTAACCACTCCAGTTTTCAGGACACTGTGACCAAGCCCAGGGCCTGTCCTGACAAACGCTTCCGAAAGCGTAGTTCTGAATGATGACCGTTTTCCCTTTCCACCAGAGGTGGTCAAGGAGTGGGCTCATTCACCGAAGGTAGGCCCTCCGGTGTCTAGAATCTCAGCCCGGACAGTTGTATCTGTGGCTGATGGCACCTCACTTAAGGATTCCACTGACCGCCAGGTTGACCTTCTGGCCAAATCTGTATATGAAGCGGCAGGGGCCTCGTTCTCCCCGTCTTTTGCAGCAGTATGGGCTCTTAAAGCCGTCTCTGCTTCTCTGGAGGAGATGCATTCCCTCACCAGGGACTCTATGCCCGAAATGGTTGCCTTAACTTCCCAGGCTTCAGCCTTTTCATCCTATGCCATGTCTGCCATTCTGGAGGCTTCTCACCGCACTGCGGTGGCTTCGGCTAATTCCCTCGCTATACGCAGGATCTTGTGGCTGCGAGAGTGGAAAGCAGACGCTTCTTCCAAGAAGTACCTTGCTGGGCTCCCATTTGCTGGGTCCCGGCTGTTCGGCGAACAACTGGATGAAATCATTAAGGAAGCTACTGGCGGGAAGAGTACTTCCTTGCCACAAACTAAAACCAGGAAACCTGTCCAGGGCAGGAACCAGTCGAGGTTTCGTTCCTTTCGTTCCTCTAACTGGTCATCCTCTAAGCCCTCAGCCTCGTCCACTAACTCAGCCAAGGACCGAAAACCCAGCTGGCGCATGAAGCCGCGTCCTCAGAAGTCCGCAGGAGCCGCTGCCACTAAGGCAGCCTCCTCTTGACTATCTGGCCGCGCCAGCAACGTCCTTGGTCGGTGGCAGGCTCTCCCACTTTGGCGACATGTGGTTTCAACACGTCTCCGATCAGTGGGTGCGGGATATCATCTCCCACGGCTACAGGATAGAATTCTCTTCCAGCCCGCCAAACAGATTTTTTCTGTCCACTCCCCCCTGCTCCAAGGCCGCCGCCTTCTCGCAGGCCGTGGCATCCTTGCAGGCCAATGGAGTAATTGTACCGATTCCCGCCCGGGAACGGTTCAGAGGTTTCTACTCAAACCTCTTCCTAGTCCCCAAAAAGGACGGTTCCTTCCGGCCCATCCTGGATCTCAAGCTTCTCAACAAGCATGTTCAGGTGCGGCATTTTCATATGGAGTCTCTGCGATCAGTCATTGCCTCAATGACCCAAGGAGATTTCCTAGCATCCATCGACATCAGAGATGCCTATCTGCATGTGCCAATTGCAGTTTCACACCAGCGTTGGCTACGTTTTGCAATCGCAGAGGAACATTTCCAATTCGTGGCTCTCCCCTTCGGGTTAGCCACGGCCCCTCGAGTATTCACCAAGATCATGGCAGCAGTGGTTGCGGTTCTGCACCTCCAGGGGTTGGCAGTGATTCCTTACCTGGACGACCTTCTAGTCAAGGCTTCATCCAGTGCAGACTGTCAGCGGAGTGTCTCGCTCACTCTCGCCACTCTAGTCCAGTTCGGGTGGCTTGTCAATCTACCCAAGTCCACTCTCACTCCGACCCAGAGTCTCACGTACCTAGGGATGCAGTTCGAGACTTTGCCGGCACTTGTAAAGCTGCCCTTAGTCAAACAGCAGTCCCTCCATCTGGCGGTGCGCTCTTTACTGAGGTCTCGCCGTCACTCCATCAGGCACCTAATGCAGGTGCTGGGTCAGATGGTGGCGTCAATGGAAGCGGTTCCCTTTGCCCAGTTCCATCTGCGTCCCCTGCAGCTGGACATTCTCCGCTGTTGGGACAAGCGGACTTACTCCTTGCACAGGTTGGTGGCTCTGTCGCCACAGACCAGGGGCTCCCTTCAGTGGTGGCTTCGGCCCCTCTCTCTGTCTCAGGGACGTTCCTTCCTGGCCCCGTCCTGGATGATCCTCACCACGGATGCCAGTCTAATCGGCTGGGGAGCAGTATATCTCCACCACAGAGCGCAGGGCACTTGGACTCAGTCCGAATCAGCCCTCTCGATCAATGTGCTGGAAATCAGAGCTGTGCTTCTAGCTCTCTTAGCCTTTCACCATCTGTTGGCGGGCAAGCACATTCGAGTCCAGTCAGACAACGCGACAGAGGTTGCCTACATCAATCACCAGGGCGGGACACGCAGCCGTCTGGCAATGTTGGAGGTTCAACGCATCCTTCAGTGGACGGAGGACTCCAAGTCCACCATATCCGCAGTCCCACATCCCAGGCGTGGAAAACTGGGAGGCAGATTATCTCAGCCGTCAGACCGTGGACAGCGGCGAGTGGGCTCTGCATCCGGCAGTGTTTCGGACAATCTGCCGCAAGTGGGGCACTCCGGAAGTGGATCTAATGGCATCCCGGCACAACAACAAGGTTCCGGTTTACGTAGCTCGCTCCCACGATCCTCAGGCCTTTGCAGCGGACGCGCTGGTTCAGGATTGGTCCCAGTTTCGTCTGTCTTACGTGTTTCCTCCTCTAGCTCTCTTGCCCAGAGTCCTGCGCAAGATCAGAATGGAGGGCCGTCGGGTCATCCTCATTGCTCCAGACTGGCCCAGGCGAGCTTGGTATACAGACCTGCTCCACCTGTCCGTAGAGGTGCCGTGGCATCTTCCGGACCGTCCAGACCTTCTCTCACAAGGTCCGTTTTTCCGCCAGAATTCTGCGGCTCTCAGATTGACGGCGTGGCTCTTGAGTCCTGGATCTTGACGACTTCTGGTATCCCTCCTGAAGTCATCTCCACTATGACTCAGGCTCGGAAGTCTTCCTCGGCCAAGATATATCACAGGACCTGGAGAATCTTCCTGTCCTGGTGTCGCTCTTCCGGCCATGCTCCTTGGCCTTTTTCCCTGCCGACCCTTCTGTCCTTTTTACAGTCCGGTCTGCAGCTAGGTCTATCCCTCCCTTTCCTCAAGGGTCAGGTCTCGGCTCTGTCAGTATTGTTCCAGCGGCGTATCGCCCGACTGGCTCAGGTGCGCACCTTCATGCAGGGCGCATCTCACATCATTCCGCCTTACCAGCGGCCTTTGGATCCCTGGGACCTTAATCTGGTCCTCACGGCCTTGCAGAAACCCCCTTTTGAGCCACTTAGGGAGGTTTCTTTGTCTCGTCTTTCACAGAAAGTGGGCTTTCTAGTGGCCATAACCTCCCTCAGGAGAGTCTCTGATTTGGCTGCTCTCTCTTCGGAGTCACCTTTTTTGTTTTTTCATCAGGACAAGGTGGTTCTCCGTCCGACTCCGGACTTTCTTCCTAAGGTGGTATCTCCTTTCCACCTTAACCAGGATATTTCCCTGCCTTCCTTTTGTCCGGCTCCTGTTCATCGCTTTGAAAAAGCATTGCATACTCTGGATCTGGTGCGGGCGCTCCGGATCTATGTGTCTCGCACCGCTGCTCTTAGGCGGTGCACCTCTCTTTTTGTGCTGACCTCAGGTCGGCGCAAGGGCCTCTCGGCTTCTAAGCCGACCCTAGCTCGTTGGATTAGGTCGGCCATTTCCGATGCCTACCAGTGTTCTCAGGTGCCTCCCCCGCCGGGGATCAAGGCACACTCGACCAGAGCTGTCGGTGCCTCTTGGGCTTTCCGGCACCAGGCTACGGCTCAGCAGGTCTGTCAGGCTGCCACTTGGTCTAGTCTGCATACCTTTTCGAAGCACTACCAAGTGCATGCTCATGCTTCGGCAGATGCGAGCTTGGGCAGACGCATCCTTCAGACGGCTGTCGCCCATTTGTGAAGTTAGGTTTCGCCTACTTCTCAGTTTTCTGTTTATTCCCACCCATGGACTGCTTTGAGACGTCCCATGGTCTGGGTCTCCCATAAGGAACGATGAAGAAAAAGAGAATTTTGTTTACTTACCGTAAATTCTTTTTCTTATAGTTCCGTAATGGGAGACCCAGCTCCCTCCCTGTTGCCTGTTGGCAGGTTTCTTGTTCCGTGTGTTTTCACCGGCTGTTGTTGTAGACAGAGGCTCCGGTTGTTCCGTTTTTTTGCTCTATCTCTACTTGTGGGTGGCTGTCCTCCTTCAGCTTTTGCACTAAACTGGCTATATTTGGTTATCCAGGGGGTGTATATGCTAGGAGGGAGGAGCTACACTTTTTAGTGTAGTACTTTGTGTGTCCTCCGGAGGCAGAAGCTATACACCCATGGTCTGGGTCTCCCATTACGGAACTATAAGAAAAAGAATTTACGGTAAGTAAACAAAATTCTCTTTTTTTCCTTGCAGATTTTGTTGCTGAAAAAGAAGCAGCATGTCAATTGTTGCTGCGATTGTTTTTTTCTGCGTCTCTATAATCACCCTGCAGTCCTTTATCACTACAGTAGATTATATCGCAGCACTTTGCCTCTCACACGGTGCATACAGCATGGTGTGTGAGGCTCTCCGTAGCTCAGTAACCCAGGGTCATCATGGTGATAATCGTGGGTTGCCATGGCAGCAATCGGGTCCCTGTGATTGCATTATAGGGACCTGATAGCCAGGGAGAGGTAAATTATTAATCTTCCTGCCTCAGTGCGATTGCAGCATTTAGGTGGTTAAACTACTGGGAACATCGTAGGACTGATCCAGTCTGTGAGAGCCGGGTCCTGGCTGTAACATCAGCAGGAGACCCAGCGGCGATTGCGGGGGTACAGCGCCTGAACCCCCCCACGATCGCCATAAGTAAGAAAAAAAAGCACAAAAAGAAGCAGGAAAAGCATATGAAAAAAAACACGCAAATGCAATAAAAAAATTGCATTTTTTCTGCTGTGTTTTTTTCCTGCCAAAACATGCTTTCACATTCCACAAACACTGACATGCAGCCAGGACAGGGAAGTGGGAGCAGATATCCGTACGGCTGGAGATTTCCATTCCACAGACTGTGAGTACAACTAATATATACGGATCGTACTTCCACCAAATGATGATAGTGGACAGCCCTAATGTATAGGGGGTATCATTGACCAGCTGTAGGTGGCACTGGTCCCACTATACAGAAAACACGCATAATCATAAGTAGAAAACAATAAGATTCACCGGGCACTGCTGATCCTCCTGATCGGTCTCTATGTACGGACCATTTCCACACCACGGAACGTACGGGTGCACCATCCAAACAAGAAGTCCAAGTACTAAGATCCAATCCAGGATAGAAAGGGCAGCAACACCGTATCTTCATTTGTGGATTTTTATTTTTTGTTACATGTGGATCGGGTACAGCATAGGGGGGAGGTGAGGAGAGGTAAGTGGGGTGTGCTACCCTACTTGCCTCTCCTCACCCCCCCCCCCCTATGATGTACCCGATCCACATGTAACAAAAAATAAAAATCCACAAATGAAGATACAGTGTTGCTGCCCTTTCTATCCTGGATTGGATCTTTATAATCATAAGTAGATACAGACCTGTTTCCTACATGCAAGAGTCTAATAATCGTCTGTCTAGCAAATATATTGCTTAGGCTTCAGGCTACACCTAGCAAGTTGAACAAAAACTCATCGATTTCTTAGGCTAGTTTCACACATCCGGCTTTTCGCCGGTTTATCGGATTTGATGCATGCCAGTACAGTACGATACAGTACAATGGCAGCACAGCAACTTCCGGGTCACATGACAGCATGTGACCGGAGCTTGTCGTGCTGCCATTGTACTGTATACACTGTACTGGCGTGCGCCGAATCCGGTAAACCGGCGAAAAGCCGGATGTGTGAAACTAGCCTTAAAGGGAACCTGCCATGTGACAAAATGCGATCAACCTACAGATATGGGGTTAATCTGCAGGTTAATAGGGTTTCAATGACCATTCACTTTCTCCTAGCCACAGGGCTCTATGTGCGGTCACTGGACAGGTTCAAAATGCAATTAACCTGCAGATTAACCCCATATCTGGAGTTTTTTTCACATGACAGATTCCCTTTAAGATATCTTTTAAAAGGAAAACTGTCACTAGGTTTTTGCCACCTAATCTGAGAGCAGTATAATGTAGCTGCAGAGATCCTGATTCCAGCGATGTGTCACTTACTGGGCTGCTTAGTGTAGTTTTGATAAAATCATTGATTAATCAGCAGTAGATTATCATTACAGGACTACTTGGCGTGCTGCAGATAGTCCAGCATATTCATGCGCTCTGTATAACTGCTGGATCTGCAGCAGAGAAAACATTGATTTTATCAAAATGACAGCAAACAGCTCAGTAAGTGACACATCGCTGGAATCAGGGTCTCTGTCTCTACATTATGCTGCTCTCAGATGGGGGAGCAAAAACTTGGTGACAGATTCCCTTTAACCCCTTCCCGATTTTTCGACAGGTTGTTTATTTTGTTTCCTTTATAATTTTGAAAAAGTTTTTTACTTTTACTGCATTTTGCAGTCCTAGGACTTAAACCTACGATTCTGATCACTTGTTCTATATAAAGCGATACCACAGTACTCCTGTATACACGAAAAGTCACAGTTTCATAAAAATTCCAGTCACATGTTGGCTTTCACAGGACTACTGTCATGACAAGCATGATGGTCTTGAGCAGACTTCCGACTGTTTCAGCAATCCAGCACCCAGGGAGGTTAGAATAGTGACCCCTGGGACACGTGCTGTAAATACTGCTGTCATAGATTGACCGCTGCTTTTAACAGATTAACAGTAGTGGGCGGACGTCCACTCATGGTTGTTAGAGGCAGATGATGGCTGAATAATAGCCACCATCTGCCGAGAAAGATGCAGGTTCATGAGCTGAGCTGCCGAGTACGTCCAACTTCAATTTCTCACAGTTTTCAAAATTTTCGTTAGTAAATAGGAATCTGTATTTCTTCCTTCCATGCTGTGCTGATCTCATAGGTGTATGTGTTACACCTCGTGGCTCTCCTGTGGCAAGGAATGAGACAGTCTCCTTGCCTGCCACGAGTGCTCCTCCTCAGCAGCGCCGAAGGTCTGCCAGACTGCGCAGAGTGCAGGAGAAACCTCCTCAGGGAGGCAGCACAAGGGTGACACCTAGTGGTACTCCTGTTGCAAGAAATGAGACGGTCTCCCATTCCTTTCCTGCCGCAGCTCCTCCTGCTCAGCAGCCTCGAAGGTCTGTGAGGTTGCGCAATGTGCAGAGGTTTGCTGCTCAGGGAAGCAGTGAGACTCCCGTTATCTCTACACATTGTGAGACCGAGGATCCCGCCTCTATTTCCCAGAGGCAGGAGGGTGAGCATGTGCTATGCTTGGTGGATCCTGATTCGCCCACTGACGTCACACGGCTTGATGACAAGGCTGGTGACGTGGTGAATCCTGACTGGCCAGGCTGGGATGTCGTGGATCCTGATTGGGTCAAGTCCGTCATCTCCGCCTCGCGCCCGCCCTTGGCTGGAGCTACACCTCCTTAAAAGCTCCTCCTGCCATCATGGCGGCGCGCGACCGTCCTATGTTTGGATGTCTGGCAGCGTGCTGCCACGCCACTGCTCAGGCATTATCTTCCTCTGTGGGCTTGGCCCTTGCTGCTTAGGCAGCACCTGGTTTGCAGGCCGTGTCCCTGCCTTGCTGCTCCGGCAGTAGCTCCTTCTACAGGCCGTGTTCCTGTCCCAGGTGAGCTCCTCGAGTCTCCACTGGACTCACCTGGTTATTGAAAGCACACGTGCGTGGGCACCTCTGTGCTACCCTCGTGCCATATTCTCGTGACTTCCACTGGCACACGTGCGTGGGCACCTCTGTGCTTCCCCGTGCAACAGGTACACCGAGCCGTGTGATCCCTGCCATACAACCCACACGGGTTAGAGCAGACCGGTGTACATAGATCGTCTGTGACATTCCAGACGATCGCTAGCAGCAACCCGCTCACTCTTCACCCACCATAGCAGCGGTCCCTTACACCGCACAGTGGACCTTGACCGGCGGAAGCTGTCCATTCCCCATCTTGGCACGCTTCCCCGGGTCCCCCTCGTAACATTACGGTCGCGCCAAAGGTCTGGCTATGGCTGAAGAGCAGCAGCAGTTGCTGCGTTATGTGCAGCAGTTGGAATCACGTTTGGCAGCAGTGGAGCAGTCTTCCTCCGACAAGACTGCTCTGACGACAGTCGCCACCCAGGCGGCTACCCAGGCTGTGCTATTGGGCGGAAGGTCTCCTCGCCTTGCGCTTCCAGAGCGCTTTAGCGGGGACAGCTCCGAGTGCCGTGGGTTTATAAACCAAGTTACCACCTACTTAGAGCTGTCCGCGAATCTTTACGCTACCGAGAAGGCGAAGGTAGCCTTCGTCCAGTCCCTGCTCACAGGGAGAGCGCTGAAGTGGTCTACGCCGTTGTGGGAGCGCGGAGATCGGGTGGTGACTAACTTAGCATCTTATCTTGGGGCCATGAGAATGGTGTTCCTCGGGCCTCAAGTCACCCACGACTCCGCGCTGCGCCTCCTACGACTTCGGCAAGGGTCCACTTCAGTCGGGGACTTTGCCGTACACTTTAGGACACTTGCCGCAGAGCTGGACTGGCCCGATAAGGTCCTTGTCCCTGTGTTCTGGGAGGGCCTGGCAGGGTTCGTCAAAGACGCACTGGCCACGCGTGAGGTGCCTGCTACTTTAGAGTCCTTGATTGTGGTTGCTTCTCGCATAGACATCCGCCAGGCGGAGCGGAGGCTCGAGGTCTCTTCAGCACCCACGTCCTCACTGCCTAAAAAGCGTCTGGCTCCCGTCTTCCACCAGACAGGTCTCCCAGCCAGCTCTGTAGGCGACTCCGTGGAGTCAATGGAGGTGTCCAAAGCGGTCTCCTCTACCCCAGGTTCTCGGTCTGGTGTCATCTGCTTTTCCTGTGGGCAGAGGGGACACATAGCTACCCGATGTCCCAAACCGTCGGGAAAAGACAGCGTCTAGTTTCCATCAGAGGGGGGTTCCTAGACGCTGCTTCTCCCTGTAGGTTGACTATCAGCGTCCAGTTGCAGTTTGGCACTACTCTCTTCTCTGGCCTGCCTGGACTCAGGCGCTGATGGCAATTTCATTTCGACCTCCCTGGCAACCCGATACTCAGTTCCCCTGGTTCTCTTGCCCAAGCCACTCAGGGTTCGGGTAGTCAACGGGTCCCTACTAGTCGATCCCATCACCCAGATCACCATCCCTCTCAGGATGGAAGTATCACGAGGACACCATGAGCAGGTGTCCTTCCTGGTGCTTCCAGGGGGGACGGATGAGATCTTACTGGGCCTCCCCTGGTTGAGACAGCATGCTCCTATACTCAACTGGGCAACAGGGGAGATCTCATCATGGGCAGGATCCTGTAGGGAGCACCTCGTGACTACCGAACCACCCGCTACCATTAGGTCGGTTGGGTCCTCAGGGAATACAGGGGAGCCAGGTTTACCGACACCTTATGAGGCCTACAGGGACGTCTTCTCCAAGAGGGCCGCAGATACCCTTCCTCCCCACCGGCCATACGATTGCCGAATAGACCTGAAGCCAGGCTCCGAGCCCCCTAGGGGCAGAGTGTATCCCCTCTCTGCTCCAGAGACGGAGGCTATGTCCAAATATATTCAGGACAGCCTGGCAAAAGGGTTCATTCGCAAGTCTATTTCACCGGCCGGTGCGGGGTTCTTCTTCGTGCAAAAGAAGGAAGGGGATCTACGCCCCTGTATCGATTACAGGGGATTAAATGCAATCACGATCAAAAACAAATACCCTTTGCCCCTCATTACGGAGTTATTTGATCGATTCCGCGGGGCAAAGATCTTCACGAAGCTGGATCTACGCGGGGCGTATAATCTAGTGCGAGTCCGAGAGGGCGATGAGTGGAAGACCGCCTTCAACACCAGGGACGGTCACTACGAGTATCTCGTAATGCCCTTCGGACTCTGCAATGCCCCCGCCGTATTTCAAGACTTTGTGAATGATGTTTTCCGGGATTTGTATCTTTCCGTGGTTGCATACCTGGATGATATCCTTATCTTCTCCCCCGATCTTGCCACCCATCGGAGGGATGTCATCCGAGTACTTAAGAGGCTCCGCACTCATTCGTTATATGCTAAGCTAGAAAAGTGCGTTTTTGAACGTGAATCCTTGCCGTTCCTGGGGTATATCGTGTCCAGTCAGGGGTTAGCAATGGATCCGGGGAAGTTGGAGACAGTGATGAAATGGCCTGAGCCCCGCTCGCTGAAAGCGATCCAGCGATTCTTGGGGTTTATCAATTATTATCGCCAGTTCATTCCCAACTTCTCGACGGTGGCAGCACCCATCATTGCCCTTACCCGCAAGGGCGCTAATCCCAAAGCATGGACACGGGAAACGGTAGAGGCATTTCACACTCTCAAAACTTACTTCTCCAGAGCTCCCATCCTTCATCGTCCAGACATCTCCAAACCCTTTCTACTAGAGGTAGACGCCTCTTCGGTCGGTGCTGGTGCAGTCCTGTACCAGAAAGACGAACCAGGAAGGAAGCATCCATGTTTCTTTTTCTCCAAAACCTTTTCTCCGGCCGAGAGGAACTACTCCATAGGGGATAGGGAGTTACTGGCGATGAAACTAGCATTCCAGGAATTGCGGCATCTCCTGGAGGGTGCGAAGCATCCATTTGAAGTATTTTCCGACCATAAAAATCTCACATACCTCCAGACAGCACAACGCCTGAACCCAAGGCAGGCCCGTTGGTCCTTGTTCTTCTCCCGGTTCCGCTTTATTATCCGCCACCTGGCCGGTGAGAAGAACGTACGGGCCGATGCCTTGTCACGTTGTATGGTTGTGTTGGAGGAGGACGAGGAGGAGCCTCGTCTTATACTACCCCCGGACAGCTTGAGGATGGTCACTCCCACTTCTTTGGACCAGGTGCCACCTGGCAAGACCCTCGTTCCCCCTGAACTACGGAATGAGGTGCTATCGTGGGCCCATGCCTCCAAGGTCGGGGGTCACTTTGGGGTCAAAAGGACCAGAGACCTTGTGACTAGGCACTATTGGTGGCCGAGACTACCCCAGGACATACAGGAGTATGTGGGAGCCTGTATGTTGTGTGCACGGAATAAGCCGTCCCGGCAGAGACCGGCAGGTCTTCTTCACCCACTGCCAGTGCCGGATCGTCCCTGGGAAGTGGTGGGAATGGACTTCCTGGGAGATCTGCCCAAGTCAGCAGGTCACAAGGTCGTATGGGTCATCACGGATCACTTCTCTAAAATGGTCCACTTGGTGCCTCTCCCACGACTCCCGACGTCACGTGCTCTTGCCACCTTATTCGTTAGGCATGTATTTAGGCTGCATGGCATGCCTGACAAGGTGGTGAGCGACCGGGGTCCCCAGTTCGCGTCTCGCTTCTGGAGAGAGCTCTGTAAGCTCCTGCAGATAGAGCTGAACATCTCCTCCGCATACCATCCCGAAACCAATGGACTGGTAGAGAGGACCAATCAGACCTTGGTAACTTACCTCCGCCATTTTATCTCCGCGCACCACGACAACTGGGCTAACCTCCTTCCTTGGGCCGAATTTGCCATTAATAATTCGGTCCATGAATCCTCTGGTCAGACTCCATTCCTGCTCAATAACGGACAACATCTCAGAATCCCGGTTCCTATGCCCATAACGTCACCCGATCCTAGAGTGGAGGATTGGGCGACCGAGGCCCGGGAGATCTGGGATAACACCCAAGAGGCCCTTAAGAGGGCTAAAGACCGGATGGTGACAACGGCTGATGAGCGCCGCCGCCCTGCACCATCCTTCGCCCCTGGTGACCTAGTGTGGCTGTCCTCTAAGAATGTTAACCTACGGGTACAGGCAGCCAAGTTCGCCCCTAGGTACCTGGGTCCGTTTAAAGTGCTAGAGCAGGTGAACCCGGTGGCATACCGACTCCAGCTCCCTCCACGCTGGGCTATAGCCAACACCTTTCACGTGTCCCTCCTGAAACCCGTACGACTTAATAAGTTCTCGGGGTCCCTGACGCCTCAAACTGACCCCCCGCCCGACGACTCTGAGGTGGCGAAGCTTGTGGAGACAAAAGTTATACGGGGCAGGAGGTACTACCTTGTGGAGTGGGTCGGCCGTGGTCCGGAGCATAGATCCTGGGAATTGGAGGATCATATCCACGCCCCGGGTTTGATAGCGGCCTTCGAGCATGGGCAGGGGGGGGGGGCCTAGACGGGGGGGTAATGTTACACCTCGTGGCTCTCCTGTGGCAAGGAATGAGACAGTCTCCTTGCCTGCCACGAGTGCTCCTCCTCAGCAGCGCCGAAGGTCTGCCAGACTGCGCAGAGTGCAGGAGAAACCTCCTCAGAGAGGCAGCACAAGGGTGACACCTAGTGGTACTCCTGTTGCAAGAAATGAGACGGTCTCCCATTCCTTTCCTGCCGCAGCTCCTCCTGCTCAGCAGCCTCGAAGGTCTGTGAGGTTGCGCAATGTGCAGAGGTTTGCTGCTCAGGGAAGCAGTGAGACTCCCGTTATCTCTACACATTGTGAGACCGAGGATCCCGCCTCTATTTCCCAGAGGCAGGAGGGTGAGCATGTGCTATGCTTGGTGGATCCTGATTCGCCCACTGACGTCACACGGCTTGATGACAAGGCTGGTGACGTGGTGAATCCTGACTGGCCAGGCTGGGATGTCGTGGATCCTGATTGGGTCAAGTCCGTCATCTCCGCCTCGCGCCCGCCCTTGGCTGGAGCTACACCTCCTTAAAAGCTCCTCCTGCCATCATGGCGGCGCGCGACCGTCCTTCTATGTTTGGATGTCTGGCAGCGTGCTGCCACGCCACTGCTCAGGCATTATCTTCCTCTGTGGGCTTGGCCCTTGCTGCTTAGGCAGCACCTGGTTTGCAGGCCGTGTCCTTGCCTTGCTGCTCCGGCAGTAGCTCCTTCTACAGGCCGTGTTCCTGTCCCAGGTGAGCTCCTCGAGTCTCCACTGGACTCACCTGGTTATTGAAAGCACACGTGCGTGGGCACCTCTGTGCTACCCTCGTGCCATATTCTCGTGACTTCCACTGGCACACGTGCGTGGGCACCTCTGTGCTACCCTCGTGCCATATTCTCGTGACTTCCACTGGCACACGTGCGTGGGCACCTCTGTGCTTCCCCGTGCAACAGGTACACCGAGCCGTGTGATCCCTGCCATACAACCCACACGGGTTAGAGCAGACCGGTTTACATAGATCGTCTGTGACATTCCAGACGATCGCTAGCAGCAACCCGCTCACTCTTCACCCACCATAGCAGCGGTCCCTTACACCGCACAGTGGACCTTGACCGGCGGAAGCTGTCCATTCCCCATCTTGGCACGCTTCCCCGGGTCCCCCTCGTAACATGTATGGCTTGTTATAGTAAGGATATTACAGCTATTTTCCCATTGACAGTGGTGCTGAAGGGTCCCGCAATGCAGTATACGGCCGCCACTGTCTGACCTCTGCAGCTGCTTCTGGGTCGGCTGTGCCTGCATAAATGAATATCAGAAAAAACAGGAATCCAGCATCAAGGAGAATGTGTGGATGAATAAAAAACTTGCTTTTATTGGAATTTTTCTTAAAAACAGGTATTCAATCCAGTAAGCACAGAGGCACAAGTATAGTAGCGGATTATCCAACGCGTTTCGACCAGAAGGTCTTACTCATGGCATGTGTTTTACCCCAAAATGATCCCATATAAAGGGTGCACATTACACGTCATTGGCAAAGCTGAGTGCTTAATTAAAACAAAAAACAAACAGGTGCATGTTCTCATGCAGGGAAGATATACATAGGACAGGAATAAAAACATTTATGTAGGAAACCGCAGTTGAAAAAATAGATGTAAATATATATATATGTATACAGATCATATAATATATTACAGAGGATTAAATTTATTATGAAGAAGTATAAATATGTGCAGTTGATTCAAGAACTGTTAGACTTGTGAAAGGAGGAATGATTATTTTGAAAATATTGCAAGATAAGTCCTGTCGGGTGTTCAGACCGTGCGGCACCCTGGTACCGAGTCTGAAAATCCAAAAGGACTCTTTATTGGAGAGTTTGCTCCTGTAATTTCCTCCTCTAGCTGGCTTAATGATTTTTTCAATGCCCATAAAGGTTAGGGAGTCCGTGCATCTGTTATGTGTGCTGACAAAGTGCCGTGAAACGGCTGAAATATTGGAAGCATAGACATAAATTTATTATAGAGAAGTATAAATATGTGCGGTTAATTCAAGAACTATTAGAATTGTAGATGGAGGAATGGTTATTTTAAGAATATTGTAGGATCAAGTCCTGTCGGGTATTCAGACCGTGCGGTACCCTGGTACCTAGTCTGAAAATCCAAAAGGACTCTCTATTGAGGAGTTTTCTCTTGTGATTTCCTCCTCTAGCTGGCTTGATAACTTTTTCAATGCCCATAAAAGTTAGGGAGTCCGTGCATCTGTTATGTGCACTAACAAAGTGCCGTGAAACGGCTGAAATATTAGAAGCATTGACATTTAAGGTGTCAGAGAGATGTCGCCTGATTCTTATTTTTAACGGACTCCCAGTACAACCTATGTATTGAATTTTGCAGAAAGTGCATTCGATTAAATAAATTACAAACGATGTGTTGCAATTAATATAATTATTAATATCATAGGTAAGACCTGTATGGGTGGACATAAATGTTTTGCTAATTTTGGCATATCTACACGCTGTGCATTGGTTGTGGCCACAGCGGAAAAACCCTTTGCAGGAGAGCCAATTTTTGTTTGCCGTAGAGCCTGTAACCACACTTGGAGAAAGAATATTTGCAAGACTAGCCGCACGTTTGGCCACAAAATTAATATCATATTGTTCCAATATATTAAAAAGATTTTTGTCTTGATGAAGTAATGGCATGTGTTTTTTGATGATTTTAATTATATCATTATATTGGGGAGAATAGGTGGTACTAAATGTAATTTTGTTGGAACCACCAATTCCTTTCTTTTTTTTATTTTTCAACAACTCAACTCTATCAATATTATGAACTATCTTGCAAGCTCTTTCCAAACACCAATTAGAATAGCCCCGGTCTTTTAGCTTATTAACAGTTTTGTTACATTCCTGCGGGAAGAGATCAGAAGCCGAGCAGTTCCTTTTGGTTCTGATTAATTCCCCCACAGGGATATTTTTTATTGTATGTGCCGGATGGCAAGAACTAGCCAGCAGCACTGAATTTCAGTCAGTATCCTTACAATATGGCATAGTGTCAATACGGTTCTGATTTCCCACCAATGTGACATCAAGATAGTGAATTTTTTGAGAATTAATGTTATACGTAAATTTCAGATTGAAGGGGTTACTATTGATGTAATCAATGAATTCTGGGATTTTCTGAATGTCACCCTTCCAAATTAACAGTAGGTCATCTATATATCTAGTATAGAAAATAATATGATCAGAAAAGATCACTTCTCATAATCTCACACTAGCTGAAAAAATCGCATTGGATTCTCTGAAAAACAATAACTCCTTGGTTTTCAGAGAAGCAGATAAGGGGGGGGGGGATCGTTGTGTTGGATTTATCTCTGTATATTAAATTGAACAATGACATATTACAAGACACAAATACCTATATTCATCTTAAGGGAGATCCCACCATCTTGTTCAAAAATAAGATTGACAGGTTATTGGAGGATGGGCTTACACGTGGGATTTTTTTCACAGAAGGTGTTTGAATTCTTAAAAGTAGACTTCCCAGTGATCCCCATTTACCATGCCCTTCCTAAGATTCATAAGGGGGTTTCCCCCCCCCCCTTTTAGGCCCATCATTTCGGGCATTGGATCATTGGGGGAAAAATTAGGTTCCTGGGTCGATCATTTTTTGCAGCCACTTGTAAAAGAATTACCTGGTTTCCTGAGAGACACCAAAGCTCTTTTGTATAATCTCAATTTCCACACTTGGCAGTCTGATTACAACTGGATCACTTGTGACATAGTGAGTCTATACCCTTCTATTCCCCACCATGTGGCACTGGAATGTTTGGAATATTTTCTTTCCAAGCATAGCTCATACCCTTCCGAAATTCAGGATTACATTGTAACAGCAGTCAACTTTCTTCTAACACACAACTATTTTTCTTTTAATAAGGAATTTTATTTACAAAAGTGTGGCGTCAGTATGGGGGGGAAATTTTCCCCTTCTTTAGCCAACATTGTTGTGGCGGCTTTTGAGGAAATGTACATCTTTGATCCTTTCCACAATCTCTTTTCTGATCATATTATTTTCTATACTAGATATATAGATGACCTACTGTTAATTTGGAAGGGTGACATTCAGAAAATCCCAGAATTCATTGATTACATCAATAGTAACCCCTTCAATCTGAAATTTACGTATAACATTAATTCTCAAAAAATTCACTATCTTGATGTCACATTGGTGGGAAATCAGAACCGTATTGACGCTATGCCATATTGTAAGGATACTGACTGCAATTCAGTGCTGCTGGCTAGTTCTTGCCATCCGGCACATACAATAAAAAATATCCCTGTGGGGGAATTAATCAGAACCAAAAGGAACTGCTCGGCTTCTGATCTCTTTCCGCAGGAATGTAACAAAACTGTTAATAAGCTAAAAGACCGGGGCTATTCTAATTGGTGTTTGGAAAGAGCTTGCAAGATAGTTCATAATATTGATAGAGTTGAGTTGTTGAAAAATAAAAAAAAGAAAGGAATTGGTGGTTCCAACAAAATTACATTTAGTACCACCTATTCTCCCCAATATAATGATATAATTAAAATCATCAAAAAACACATACCATTACTTCATCAAGACAAAAATCTTTTTAATATATTGGAACAATATGATATTAATTTTGTGGCCAAACGTGCGGCTAGTCTTGCAAATATTCTTTCTCCAAGTGTGGTTACAGGCTCTACGGCAAACAAAAATTGGCTCTCCTGCAAAGGGTTTTTCCGCTGTGGCCACAACCAATGCACAGCGTGTAGATATGCCAAAATTAGCAAAACATTTATGTCCACCCATACAGGTCTTACCTATGATATTAATAATTATATTAATTGCAACACATCGTTTGTAATTTATTTAATCGAATGCACTCTCTGCAAAATTCAATACATAGGTTGTAATGGGAGTCCGTTAAAAATAAGAATCAGGCGACATCTCTCTGACACCTTAAATGTCAATGCTTCTAATATTTCAGCCGTTTCACGGCACTTTGTTAGTGCACATAACAGATGCACGGACTCCCTAACTTTTATGGGCATTGAAAAAGTTATCAAGCCAGCTAGAGGAGGAAATCACAGGAGAAAACTCCTCAATAGAGAGTCCTTTTGGATTTTCAGACTAGGTACCAGGGTACCGCACGGTCTGAATACCCGACAGGACTTGATCCTACAATATTCTTAAAATAACCATTCCTCCATCTACAATTCTAATAGTTCTTGAATTAACCGCACATATTTATACTTCTCTATAATAAATTTATGTCTATGCTTCCAATATTTCAGCCGTTTCACGGCACTTTGTCAGCACACATAACAGATGCACGGACTCCCTAACCTTTATGGGCATTGAAAAAATCATTAAGCCAGCTAGAGGAGGAAATTACAGGAGCAAACTCTCCAATAGAGAGTCCTTTTGGATTTTCAGACTCGGTACCAGGGTGCCGCACGGTCTGAACACCCGACAGGACTTATCTTGCAATATTTTCAAAATAATCATTCCTCCTTTCACAAGTCTAACAGTTCTTGAATCAACTGCACATATTTATACTTCTTCATAATAAATTTAATCCTCTGTAATATATTATATGATCTGTATACATATATATATATATTTACATCTATTTTTTCAACTGCGGTTTCCTACATAAATGTTTTTATTCCTGTCCTATGTATATCTTCCCTGCATGAGAACATGCACCTGTTTGTTTTTTTGTTTTAATTAAGCACTCAGCTTTGCCAATGACGTGTAATGTGCACCCTTTATATGGGATCATTTTGGGGTAAAACACATGCCATGAGTAAGACCTTCTGGTCGAAACGCGTTGGATAATCCGCTACTATACTTGTGCCTCTGTGCTTACTGGATTGAATACCTGTTTTTAAGAAAAATTCCAATAAAAGCAAGTTTTTTATTCATCCACACATTCTCCTTGATGCTGGATTCCTGTTTTTTCTGATGTTGCCTTCCGCCCGGGCCAGGGCGTTCCTTGCATCAGTGTGGAGTCCGGGAGTGAAGAGGGGTGAGCTGACACACATCCTTTTGTGCATAAATGAATATGTATACAGAAATTGGCCGAGCAGGAAGCTGCAGAGAGCAGAGGCAGAATACAGCGTCACTGGAGACTGGTGAGTTTAAAAAGCTTTTTATTTTCAATGTCCATGTTTTTCTGGTACGTGTTTCATGGACCACCAGTGATGCTAGAAAAAAATGGACATGTCTTCCCACGGAGCACACGGACACGCGTGTACTCTGCACGGAGACACGGACAGTGAAAAATCTCTGATGTGTGCGCAGACCCATTGATTATAATGTGTCTGCGTACGTCAGTGATTCTGGTACGTATAAGGCCTGCAACACACATCCGTGTCTCCGGTACGTGTTTAGTATGTTTTTGCACGTACCGGAGACACGAAGACACGTACACCAATGCTACCCTATGGTAGATGGCACACACGTAATATCACACGGAACGTGTGTCCGTGAGATAAGTATGTGTGTGCGTTTTTCTACACGGATGACATGTCCGTTTTTGGTAGTCAACACGCAGGCACGGACCCGCTAAAGTCAATGGGTCCGTGCCTGCACGGACAGCACACGTACCATGTCCGTGTTCAGCATGTATCGTCCGTGTGTGTTTTTAATCAAAAAATCACCAGCACATGTCACCAATCCTACAGTTCAACTGGTTCCAATTAAACACACCAGTATCTGATGATGATGATGCTTTCTCTACGTCATTTTGAAAGAAAAGTCCATCATTAGAAACGGATATCACACGGACTGCACACGTACGTATTTGACGCATACACGGACATTCCACACGTACACACGGAAAGCATACGCCATCACACGGATGTCATACGTACCAGAGAAACGCCCATAAAAAAATGGAGCACAGACCCGAAAAACGGAACATGTCACACGTACGTTTTTTATGCGGAAGTGTGTTTTAGGCCTAAAAACTAGCACAAACGTACCAGAATCACTGACGTGTGAAAGAGGCCTAATCATGCAGGAGGTTAAACCAGGAGATCAGGGCTAGCTGACTTTACATCTCACTCGTTAAAAAATTTGCTCTAAGCCGTTATGGTTGTGTGTTATTTTTCTTCTGTGTGTTACAGCCTTCTTATGACTAGGCAATGTCATACAGGTGAAAGAAGTACAGGCCCCAGTGAAAACGCTCTAGACTTAACGAAAATTGACTCATTATGTGCTGAATACTGTGACTGCAAATATCTCCACAACGGAGAGGCAAAATCAAAAAAGAAAGAAAACGTTTTAATCGGCTCTTCAGCTACTATTGCACCTTGTCTGCAGTTAAACATGAGACATTTGGTGCGAAGTTCTCTTTAATTAAAACTTACAACACAGATATAAAAGGTAATTAAACTTGTACCTCATCCATGTCCATTGGAGCATATAGGGTGAGAAGCGGAGGGACAGTCGGTTAATTTCCAGTCTATTACAAAACCTCATTTCTTCTCATACAGGGACCAGATCTGCCATGAAAATTCTTCTTAAAGTCAAAAGCTTCACCTCCCATATTACCCTAAGGGTCTGCTCCAGGTTAATCAGCGTAAGCCAAAAGTATTCAGCCCCTCAGAATTTTTCCGATTATGAGGCTATTAAGTCAAGTTACAAACTGGATCTACCAGAATACTTCAACTTCGCAAGTGATATCTTAGACAAGTGGACCGCTGCTGACAAGGTAATAGTCCATGATTCCTAGTTAAAGTCCTCCGCCACCTCATGGCATACAAATGGGGATGTATATGGTACAAGACTGTGTAACATGATAATGATATATAGTAGTATCAGTAGTAATAGTGATGGTCTTTTCCCAGGATGGCAGTAGAAATCCCAATCCCGCTCTGTGGTGGATAGACGGTGAAGGAAAAGAGGTGAAATGGAGCTTTGATGAGTTGGGATTTCACTCCAGGAAAGTGGCAAATTTACTCTCTGATGCCTGTGACTTAAAACCAGGAGACAGGGTTATTGTGATTCTCCCTCGGGTGCCGGAGTGGTGGCTGTTCAATGTTGCGTGTATTAGAGCCGGTAAGTAGTCTTAAAGGCATACTCTGTAATACTCCTGAGAGGCTTTCTGAATAAGATGAGATGTCCCAACCTCTGTGAAGACTTTCATGAGCCCAGCTGAAACCACCATTAACCAACTGGAGACCAGTGACACCAGACAGTTTATCCATGCAGATAGATGGGAATGAAATTTGGAGAGATGGAGAACGGGATTGGTGGGAGCATGGCCTCAAATTGGGGATGTGGCTATAGCTAAAAATTATTGTCTACCAGATGGAGGACTTGAAAGTTAATATGTACAGTATGCATATTGATGTAGGGCTAAACCAGAGAGTGAAGACTTTGTTCCTTCTTTACACTTAAAGGGGTATTTTGAAGTTTGGAAGTATCCACAAGGATAGGGGATGACTTCCCAATCGCTAGGGTCTAACTGGCAAGACCTCCACCTATCCCGAGAAACTTGGCTTTGAATAGTTGCATGTGAATGAAGCAGTGATCAATCATCTACACTACTACCTCATTCATTTTTATGGGTGTACCAAAGACCAGCTGAGTACAGCTCCTACTATCTCCTGGTTCCATTAGGAATGACTGGTGTAACCATGTTGCTATTTCATCTGCCTATGCAAACGGTGTTCTGGCCCTAGGCTGCTTTTACACCCAGACCCTTTGGGTGTCCATGTAACACTCATGGCTGGTGTAGGAGCAGCGAGTGGGATTAGTGGATCCATTGGACCACGGGGGGGTCTACCCCTTAGTAGGAGGGGCTTAACTAAGCGTCCACTGCGAGGCGGACACCAGGTACCACTCCCAGGTCAGTGACCAGGACTGTGGCAGCTAAACCCCAGGACAGGAGACAGACTCAGGTATAGACAAGTGCAGGTGGAGTGACTGAGACAGGCTGGACAGCCAGGTACGGACAAGAATGGTGGGCACGGCAGGGGCACACAGGTATGGGAAGGCAGGTACTGGACACGGACACCAGGATAACAGGACAGGAGCTCAGGATGTGACAACTATCTAGGTAGCAGACAGGAACACTGACTAACCAGAAGTGTTATGAAGGCACCTCCCCTAATGGGAGGATGCCTTAAACACACAGTGCTACAGTACACTGATAACAATGCTACTATGAATTAAATGTGGATGTTTGGGAGGCCAATTACAAATTTTGCTTTCTGGCCCTGGAATTTGGAGCTATACTTTCGCTTGTCAAGAAACTTGTTAAGAATCCTCTGATGTTTCCCTTGTCAGAAAGAAAAATCTATTTTTTAACCATCTAATATTTCCATTACTTTACAGGTTTAGTTCTAATTCCTGGGACAACACAACTTACAGCAAAGGATATTCTGCACAGGCTACAAACATCAGAGGCAAGGTGCATTATCACAAGCCAAGAACTGGCCCCAACTATAGACACCATCTCATCCCAAGCTCCATTACTGAAAACCAAAATGATCGTGGCCGGAAGGAGAGAAGGGTGGCTGAATTTTCAAGATCTCTATATGTATGTCCCATCATATTCGCACGTAATGATACAGGCACCATGGATCATGAGTTAAAATGTCATTAACAATGTATTCACATTTATATAAGGACCGCCAATGACAGGCATATGTGTGTGAGGACAAGGAGTACAGATCCAATGACCATTTAATTCACTAGTGGGACAACAGGTTCTCCAAAAATGACAGAACACAGTCACAGCAGCTACGGGCTGGGACTGACTGTTAATGGCAGGTAAGTAAATATGCAAGAAACTGTAGGGGTCTTATGGGACTATAATTTGATGACTTGGCTTGAGTAGGACCAAGGTGATCTTGATACAAATGCTCAGATCTTGTTACTGATTTGCTCCCGTAAAATTCTATTTCCAAACCTGGCCCCATGGGAAATGTTATATCATTATCCATCGGATTAAAGTGTCCTGTATATGTGCTCAGCTCTGATATCGGGTCTCTAGTGATATTAAAAAATATAAAGAGAATTTACAGAATCACTTTGTACCTATTTTGTCCATGCAGGTATTGGATGGATTTAATTCCTTCTGACGTGTTTTGCAATACATCAGACACGGGTTGGGCAAAGTCTGCATGGAGCAGTGTTTTTGCTCCTTGGATTCAAGGCTCATGTGTGTTTGCTCACTACATGCCTCGATTTGACGCAACTATAATCTTGGAAGTAAGTTAAAATTGTAAGTCTTTATTATAGAGAAGGAGGAAAAAAACCCACAAAGCATCCAAACATCTGTAAGAAAGTTAAAGTGTTTGAAGAAGGGCACGCATTTCACTGAAGAACTAGTGCCCACTACATCTCTACACAAGCCCCAAACTCACTTTCTTTCTTATGTGCTGAATGTTTATGGAGAACATTGCATGTATCTGCAGATGTACTCTATTAAAGGCCCCGTTACACGCAACGACGTATCTAACGATATATTGCTGGGGTCAGGGATTCCGTGACGCACATCCGGCCTTGTTAGCGACGTCGTTGCGTGTGACACCAACGAGCGGCTGTTAATGATGGAAAATACTCACCAAATCATCCATCGTTGACACGTTGTTCATTTTCAAAAAATCGTTGGTTGTTGTGGACGCAGGTTGTTCGACGTTCCCGAAGCAGCACACATCGCTATGTGTGACACCTCGGGAACGACGAACTGCAGTTTACTTGTGTCCACAACGAGCAACGAGGTGGGAGTGACGGAGATGCGGCTGCTCTCCGCCCCTCCGCTTCTATTGGCGGCCCGCTCTGTGATGTCGCTGTGACGCCGAACGAACTGCCGCCTTTCAGGGGAGGTTGTTAACCGCCTACAGCGACGTCGTTAGGGAGGGCTGTACGTGTGACACAGACAAGCAAGATTGTGCGCCACGGGTAGCGATTTGCCCGTGACGCACAAATGACGGGGGCTGGTGCCATCGCTAGCGATATCGCTCCATGTAAAGTCCCCTTTAAGGGAGTCTATCTGTCATGGGTGACACAATCATGTGGTTTCTGACCATAGAAGGTCACAGCGTTTGGTTGTGCAGAATGCTCCCTGACTTTCCATTTTTCCTGCTGTCAGTATTCATTGGTATAGGTAGCTTTCCTGCTGGATTCATCTCTCCCTTTTGGACCCAGCAGGAATTCGACTTCCACCCAGCTGCTGATCATCAGTATTCCCTTGGTGTTTAAATACCCCTTCCTTCCTTAGACTGTGCTCCTGATATTTTTCAGTCCATTCAAGCCTTGGCTGCAAGCAGGTGGTTTGTACTCTTCTGTGGTAGTATTGCAAATTTGTCTTTCAGTCCATCTTTAGACTGATGACCCAGTTATACTCCCCTACCTGTGACATCAACTCCAGAGCACTGCGCTCGCTGTCTTGAGGATATGTTGGATTGAGATCTGTCATGTCTGGACTATAATACGGACTTCCCTTGCTGTTACTTGTTCCTGTTACCTCATTTTGAACAATAAATCTTGGACTTAAGGCTGAGTGCCCCGTGACTTCTACCCTTTTGAAATCTATTACCGGATCTGCCAGGGTCTCAGGAATCATGTTCGGCGACAGGTGCGGAATCTGTATCGGGACTGGCTAAAAGTGTAGGGTACAGCTACAGGTAAGTGAAGGAGGTGTCCCATCTTCCCCCCTCACTAGCGCTAGGGCCCACCATTGTTAAAGTGTCCCCAGTGTTCCCCTTATGTTGTAGAGAGTGGTGTTGTGCGCCATAATTCCGATGTCACTCGCGTGACAAGAAGCTGCTGGAACTTGTACCGACTTATTCTTCTATTATTAATAGATTGAATTTGTGCAACAATTGCCCAAAACGGTCAGCGGGAAGATTCGGAGAAATGAGCTGAGAAATAAAGAATGGGGAAAGGCCTGAAGACCGGCTACCACAGGCAATACTTACCAGCATGGGTAATACAGTCACTTCAAGAATCCCGATCCACATGGATGGAATCATCTTGACATCTCCTATTCTAATAGACACCATGTTTGTTTGCTGTTTTTTTTTATATAGTCCATAAAATTGTAGAGAATATTTCCATACTAAAATAAACCTTTTTTATCTTTATGGCTGGGCTGCATGGAGACTGGAGTAAAGAGGACGTGTGACCTGTGTGATACATCACGGATGTGAGATGATTGGATATAGACTCCTTCATTGAAGGATTGTCCCATAAACAACATTTCTATCCAATCCATAGGATAGTGTCACGGGGTGTGATGGGATAACTGGGGACCAGGGCTAATAAACTGGCCCTCAGGCTAGGGGGCCCTAGCTGTCCCTGATCCCAGAGATACGTCTAATGGTGACGATGTCTGGGCCACTTTCCTTGCCATGTCCTTAACAATCCTGATCTAATACCCCCTCTCCCTCTCCCCAGGGGAGGATCGGGACAGGAGTGGTAGAATCAACAGATAAGGACAAACAGTGGAAACCAAAACTCGATCACACAGCAAGCACACACAGAGGTATTAGACAAGTGATAAGGAGGAAAATAAGAGCAGGGAGGAAACAACAAGTCGATGGGAGAACTCTTCGCAGAAAGTAATACAATCACCAGCAATACTAGGATAGAACAGCACACAGACCGATGTAACTAAAGATATAGTCGGCATAGGAAGACAGGCTCCTCCATCTTAAAAAGGTGGGGATTGACTGTGATAAGTCTCCCACAACATGTGATCCAAGAGGTAACCAGCAGGCTAGCAGAAATTAACTCCTGCAAGCCTGATCACTAATGAGAAAACAGTTGGTTGACGCCCAAGCCTGTTTGTGTAACTCAGAAGCACCAAAGGAGGCATAGTGTGTGTTAAGCCGCTGGCACTCCCAACCCAGATGTAACGCCTGCCTGGATCCACAGACTCAGACGGCTGTAATGGACAGAATAGAGGGAAGCCATTCACCAAGCAGGATCCCCAGAACCCTGAAACCCTTTAACCCCTATACAGGGATTTGGAATTACACAGGGCCCTGGAGATCACTACCCGTGGAAGGCTGTAGTCCGATGAGAGTAGTCGTCAGGCAGGGTCAAACAAGGAATAGCAGAACAGGGACAGAATCGGTAGGCAAGGACGTAATCAGAAAACGTAGCAGAGGTCAAATCCGGATGCGGCAACGAGGTACATAAACAGCGGGCAGAAGGGTAGTCAGGAAACTAGCAGAAGTCAGCACACAGGAATCACAAAACAGAATAGGGCGGACCAGGAGCCAGGAAATCAGAACTATCTCTGGCAGTGGTCAGCAGACAGGAGGGAAATTAAGAAGGGTGTGGTGTCTTCCCATTGGCTGTAGCTCAACGCTGGCAACTTCAGCTGGAAGACACACGCCACCTATAGTCAGCCAGTGGTACTACAGATCCCAAGATAACCCAGCCCAGTGGATGAGCGGAGCCTGCGCCCACTGCTGCCGCTGGCATCGACTCCTCTCCCATCACCAGCACCATCCACGGCAGGAACACGGCGTCGCCTGGCGATCGGAGTAGAAGTCGCTGTAGCGGACTCCCATGGTGACGTATCACCAGAAGTGCGTACACACTCTCAAGCTCACCTCCACGGTCTCTGCCCGACCCCATGGCCCTTCAGTTACTTGTGTTCTCCTGTTGGCCGCCCCCACTCCCTGTATGTGAGGGTGCCACCAGTTCCCTGCTGTCCCCGACTGCTCTTGACTGCCTGCTCAGTCCTCTGGCTCTCTAGGGCGTGTCCACACAGTTCTCCCTTTTCTTAAAGGGCTAGCGCGACTTCACCGAGAAGTGCCTCCCGGTCCCCGCCATTAGGCAGTGCTTATAAGGCATCCACCCCCATTAGGAGGTGCCTGTTAAACGTGTCCCTGTATCTAGTCTGCCTGCGCTAGTTGTCAGGTCCCCTGTGCTACCCCCGCTCTCTGTATAGGTTTGTGACTCTGTCTCTGTCTACCAGTAGCCGTGTTCCCACCTGTGTCCATCTGGTTTCTCCAGTTCCCACAAGCATCTACTGCCTGCCTGTTACCAGCAGTACCAGCCAGTCCTGGACCTCACCAGCCTCTGCCTCACCTGCTCTGGTTCCTGATCTTTGTCCGGTGGCTCCAGCTGCCGAGGTATCGGGATCCCCTGGGGCTGCCTCCTGGTGAACATTTACCAGCCCCTGTACCTGCTGCCACCCCCGGTGGTAGTACTGAAGAGTCGGTGGCCGCCCAGGTCTGCTCCTCCGGGTCAGTGAACAGTATTTTGGACCAGTGGACTCACTTCCACCTGGTCCGGTTACTCAGGTGTGACAGTGTGGAGCGTCTTACTCTGCAGTGTGAATGGCGTCAGATGGTGCCATGAGACTCGATGAGTTTAGAGCCAACACCGCGTGACAGATAGATGATAAATGTATGATATTTATGGAAATGGCCGCTGAAACCCCCACTTGATCCAAAAATGATGGGCCAAAAAGCCCCGTGTGAATAGATCAGTAGTGAGCTGGTGCAACCATGGCTTCTATAGATGATGGATAGAGGCGTGGAGACATTGTGCCACAAGTAATTAATTAGAGTTGGTGCAAATCTATTCGCAGGAACCCAGTCCGTCATCCACGTCAGAAAACTGTGGCCATTGGAGGAAGCCCTGAGAACCACCCCCTCATGCAACGGCATCCACATTATTGACCTGGCACGAGGGCACACATGCGTCATGTCGCAATAATGACCTATAAGACCTCTTTTACACGTCCGTGAAAATCACGCACGTGTTTCACGGACGTGTCAAAGGTGCGTATTGCCCTCGGTGTGCTGTGTGCATGGCCTACGTGTGTTCTCCGTGTGTTCTCCTTGATAACACACGGAGAACGGGAACTTTCTGCTCACCTGTCCCTGGAGTCGCTGTCTGTGGTGCTGATCTTTGGTCTCCTGCCCTGCTGACTCCTCGCTGCTGCTGCTTCCGGCCCGTAGTGGAGTGAATATGCAATGAGCAAAATGAGCGGGGGTGGGCAGCAAGTGACAGCAGCGGCAGAGACAGGAGGGCTGGAGAAGGTGAGTAATGTTTTGGTTTTTTTTTCGCAGACATGTCTTTTCTCCAGTGCGTGTCACACGGAACACATCCGTGTGTGTTACGTGTGACCCGATTGTGTTCCGTGTGATACCGGTGATGCCAAAGATAAAACGGACATGTCGGCGTGAGAAACACACGGACACGCGTATGTACGGAACGGACATAGGTTCCGTGCAAAAATACATACGTGTGTCTGACACCATAGGAAGACATAGGTCTACGTGTGTACGTGTCTCCGGTACGTGAGGAAACTGACCAAACACGTACCAAAGGCACGTACGAGTGAAAGAGGCCTCAAGCTAGGTTCAAACATAGCAACAACGACATCGCTGCTACGTCACCATTTTCTGTGACGTAGCAGCGACGTCCCGTCGCTGTGTGTGACATTCAGCAACGACCCGGCCCCTGCTGTGAGGTCGCCGCTCGTTGCTGAATGTCCTGCTTTATTTTTTGCTCGTTGCTCTCCCGCTGTGAAGCACACATCGCTGTGTGTGACAGCGAGAGAGCGACGAACTGAAGCGAGCAGGGAGCAGGAGCCGGCGTCTGGCAGCTGCGGTAAGCTGTAACCAAGGTAAACATCGGGTAACCCAGGGTTTTTCCTTGGTTACCCGATATTTACTTTAGGTACTAGCGTCCGCCGCTCTCAAGCTGTCAGTGCCGGCTCCTGCTCCCTGCACGCAGCCAGACTACACATCGGGAAATAAGCAAAGTTTGCTTATTAACCCGATGTGTACTGTGGCTACGAGTGCAGGGAGTCAGCGCGTCGCTGTGGAAGTGGTGTGCGCTTGTAACCAAGGTAAATATCGGGTAACCAACGAAGCACTTTGGTTGGATACCCGATATTTACCTTAGTTACCAAGCGCAGCATCGCTTCCACAGCGACGCGTGTCTTTTTGATCGCTGCTGCTGTTAGCTGTGTTTGACAGCTAAGCAGCGATCATAACAGCGACTTACCAGGTCGCTGTTGCGTCACAGAAAATGGTGACGTAACAGCGACGTCTTTGTCGCTGTCGCTATGTGTGAACCCACCCTAAGACTGTGTGTCTGGTTTATACTGGCACTTTGGGCTGATAAGACTCCCTTTAATAAACTTTTGAAATAAAATACATACACTATAAGACATGCTGAAAATGGTGGAAGCTGAGTAAATACTTCTGATCACCTGATTCTCCCAATGGAGGTGCCCATCCGTGTGCTAAGGTGGAGTACTCCACAGATATGTACCTGAGCGAGAGCGAACTGGGACCCGGGACCCCATATCTGGGGATAACATATAATTTTCTTAAAAGGAATCAGTCACCAGGTTTTTACTCCCCCATCTCACAGCAGCATAATGTAGAGACAGAGACCCCGATTCCAGTGATGTGTCACTTAATGAGCTGTTTGCTGTCATTTTGATAAAATCACTGTTTTCTCTGCTGCAGATCTAGCAGTTATACAGAGCTCATGAATATGCTGGACTACCTGCAGCACACCAAGTAGTCCTGTACTGATAATCTACTGCTGATTAAACAGTGATTTTATCAAAACTACACTAAGCAGCCCAGTAAGTGACACATTGCTGGAATCAGGGTCTCTGCCCCTACATTATGCTGCTCTCAGATTAGGTGGCAAAAATCTGGTGGCAGATTCCCTTTCATGGCATTGATAATAGATTCTGTTTAAGTCTTGGTCTGGAAATACTACCTTCACCTGAAGACATTTGCTTTGAAAAGAAGAATAATATTCATTTCACAAATAAAGGTAAAAATATAAATATGCTTTTATTATTAAAATGGCATTGCAATGCCAGGCAATGTGCAGTAAAAAAAAAAAAAAGAAAAGTGCATTTGATACATACAGAATAAGCCCATTCAATAAAATGAACTTAAAAATATAACGATAACATATATAGGGGCAATGTACAATGCGCCCTGTAACGTCAGGGCCCCTGTGGTCCATAGCTCCCTGTGCTCAGTTTTTCAAAGCTATACTGTGATTGATTGCTGGGAAAAAAAAAAACAAAGGGCCAGTCCCTCCCCCCCCCCAAAAAAAAAAATACTGTGCAGTAGGTACCTTTGATGATGGGGCCCGTCAGACATTTATTTCATGTGTGTACAGCCTATAGCAAAGCTTAGGCGATTTGTGAAGCGCACATCAGCACAGAGGCCTTAAAGGAAATCTGTCAGTAGGTTTTGCTATTTAACATGAAAGCAATATAGGGCACAAGAATCTGATTCCAGGGATGCGTCAGCTGGCTTTAGTTTCAATAAAATCAGTGTTTTATCACCAGGAGATTATCACTGCAGGACCAGATCTCAGGTGCAGGCCAATCAGGCTAATCCGTATAACCCCGCCCACACCACTGATTGCTTACCGAAGGGGGGCGGCAGCAATGGTGGAGCGGGGTCACAAGAGGCAGAGGCGGTGCTGGAGTAGGGCGATGCTGCACGCGCTGTGGTGCTGGCTGCGGTGGGGGCTGTGCTGGCTTTGTGAGGCAGGTTGATGTGAACAGTGTCACAGATGCTCTGTTGGCGGTGCGGCTTCAAAGTAATGGAGCCTGGAGTTGGCGCGTGTGCAGATTGAGCTCTCGGCTCAATGACAAGCAGAGATCTCTTGTCTGCACGCGCCACCTCCGGGTGCCATTTTACTTAAGTCTGCTGCTGGAGATCAATGGGCCGGAGGCGGCGCGTGGTCAGATGAGATCTTGAGCCGAGAGCTCCATCTGCGCATACGCCGACTCCGGGCAGCATTACTTGAAGCCCACAACGCAGACAGAGCATTTCACCCGCCACACAGCCCCCCACTGCAGCCAGCACAGCCTCACGTCGCCACCAGCACAGCCCCACGCCGCCGCCAGCACAGCCCCACGCCACCACCAGCACAGCCCCACGCCACCACCAGCACAGCCCCACGCCGCCGCCAGCACAGCCCCACGCCGCAGCCAGCACAGCCCCACGCCGCAGCCAGCAAAGCCCCACGCCGCAGCCAGCACAGCCCCACGCCGCAGCCAGCACAGCCCCACACCACGCCGCAGCCAGCACAGCCCCACGCCACGCCGCAGCTAGCTTAGCCCCACGCCACACCACGCCACAGCCAGCACAGCCCCACGCCATGCCGCAAGCAGCACAGCCCCACGCCACGCCCTAGCCAGCACAGCGCCACGCAGCAGCCAGCACAGCCCCACGCCACGCTGCAGCCAGCACAGCCCCACGCCGCAGCCTGCACAGCCCCATGCCGCAGCCTGCACAGCCCCACCCCGCAGCCAACAAAGCCCCACCCCACAGCCAACAAAGCCCCACCCCACAGCCAGCACAGCGCCCATTCTCCACCTCCCGATAAACTACATTCGCATGATAATACGCACCCCTCATTTTCCTACCAAATTTTTCGGAGGAAAAGTGCGTCTTACCATCTGAGAAATACGGTAGATACCCAGTCATAAGCCATGAGAGCTCTGCATACACACACATCATTGTGGGGCACATGGTCATCACACCTGCTGTTCTACTGATGTCCAAAGTCCAGCATTTTTTTCCTATGCACAATTTTACTCGTCCATAATTCATGATCATCCTGATCTATTATCAGACACCACTGATGACGGATATCCACTAGTAGATGGAAGGGTGTAATAAAATCCTAGTAACATGATCCCACAGTCAATTCGTATTAGATGAAAATCGTTGGTAGACAATAATCGTGGTTGCAACTTAAAAAATTAGGTTCTCATCGATGGTCTCAGCTTGATAAAAGGTTTGTGCACGGCAGAAGACCCCACCGAAGTCATACTTCTATTAGAGGACGCGCTTATGGCACTGGTGGACAGGAAGGCCGAGGTGTGTGGAGTCTTCTCTTTCAGAAGTGTGTCCTCCCATTTGAAGTAGTTGCAGCCTTTGCTGTTCTCATCGCTTCTCCTCTGCACGGAGCAGCTATAGAAAACCCTGCCGTGGTTGGGACCTATATTGGATACGGTGAGTTTCTTCGCCCTGCGGCCACATTGGCACATCGGGGCAGTGATACGGTCACATTTTGTTGCCCCGATGGTCTTGTTTAGATTGACTGTAGAGCTTAATACTTTATTTGACAGCACACGGGAGACTGGTAACGTGCGGTTACCGTCTTCGTGTATGGTGAATGGAAGTTTCTTGGGGGGAAAGTAGAAGCTTACACTAGCGAGCTTCCTTTTTGGAAAGTAGTCCAACAACGTAGACATCTTGCTCGTCTTCCCTGTGGATGGAGACGGACCGCTTAGTCTATTTCCCAAAGCACTGGGTAGTTTCTGAACTGGGTAGTTCCTGGGTAAAACCTGAAGCATTAGATGCTGGTTTCTTCATATGGACATTATAAATGGTGGTGTCCGGGCTCCTATAAACAACAGCAGCCCCGATACTGTGCCTGGATTGGCAGCGATTCGGATTTTCATGACCATTTCTAAGCATTAGGACAGCGTATGATGGTGAATCTACCGGTATCAGATCTGGTTCCTCCACATTTCCCGGACCCTCATGCTGAGAATCCTCTATAACAGCGGCTTCTTCCCAATCCGCCAAAATGGACAAATCTGATTCTGAACAGGGATCCACATCCAGATCAGAGACATCATTCACCGTATGGACAGTAGTAGACATTATAATGTGACCTCTGCCATGTGGTGAATGATCCAGGGGCGTAGAGGAGAAGGCTCCAATCCGGCTGCCATATTTTACGGGACCGAGTGATGTTCGTGCAGGGAACCGATATTTATTGTCATTTCCAAGTGTTGTAGAAAGTCCATTTATTAACGTCTTGTGTGATGGCCCGTCCTTCAGGTTTTTGGCACAGTCCTGGTTGGCACCGGCAAGCAGTTGGTCATTAGGTTTCTCGGTATTTCGACCCTTCTTTAAGTCTTGCTCGTCTTCCTTAGCTATAGCTGTCGCTTGATTGACGTCACCTTCTCGGGATTTATGTGCTTGAACAGCCGATGATGGCCCCGGTCTTACGGAAGAATTAGGAGGTGCCTAGTTTTTATAAAGAAAGCCCAGAATTCTTAAAAAAAAAAAAAAATTAACAATTGCCACAAAAGTTATAATTTTCTTTCTTCAAGTTTTGCCTCCAGATGTTATGGTCTATTCATCATGGTTAGTTGAATGAAGAAAAAATGGAGAACTGAAAAACCAACTGACCTTATCTAAGGATTTAGTGATTTTCATGACGCAACCGTCACAGATCATTCTCCAAGCGAGGCGAGCCGTGTTCCAGGAATCATCTAGTCCTGGAAAGGAAAAAAACATTTTTTAAAACTTATCGTAAATGAACATAAAAGTTGGGCCGTATCCATCTCTTTCTTTCCAAACTTAGCAGTCACTTTTTGTAGATATAAAAACAGCCCTACCGGAGTGTTCCCGGCCAGAAAACTCAATGCTGACATCTTGTAAAGCGCCATTTAAACCTTTGGGTCTGCGATTGTAGAAAAGCTGAAAGGGAACATTAGAGGTGATTAGGTCACATTCATGCAGTGGGTGAGCAGACCCCCTGCAAAAGGGAGCATAGTTAACCCGGAAATGTTATTAATAAAAATGTTTTATTTGTATGTGCATGTGTATTGTGTTAGGGTACCCCTAGTGGCCGGGTGGGACGGCTGTCACCACAGTGGAGAGGAGGAGCCGGCAGAGACAAGGGGAGGAGAGAGCAAGGGTGTGAGGAAAAGATTAGATCAAGGGAGCAGTCGTCTCGGGGACAGGAGCGGAGCAGCAGAGCCGGGGCAGAGTGTGGGAGCTGGAAACCAGGGAAGCCGGTGAGAAAAGGAGCGGGCGGAACCTCATAGTGTGAAGCAGTCCGGTGTGGGTCCGGGCTGTGGGTAGCCAGAAGTGGGAGCCGGGCGAAGTGGAGTAGTCAGGCACATCCCCACTGGAGGGGACGCAAGGACAGGCTTCCCCCAGCTAAGAAAGCGTATCACCACCTTTATTGCTTTGTTTGGGACTTTGTGAAGAACAAAAGAATGTTTGTTCATTGCATTGAACCCTGCCTGAAGAGTGTTTGTGCGCCGGATAACATCTGCATCACCACCACACTCTGCCCCACCAAGTCATCTCCTGTCCCCATAGTGACGGTGGAACCAGGGGTAAGCCTGATTGCAAGGGCCACGACTACAAGGCCAGAGGCACCCCTGGCACCCCGTTACATGTGGCGTAGTCGGCAGGATGCGATTCCCCTGCCAGGAACCCAGGAGGCTGGAGATCGGGTCGTGCCTGAAGCACAGGATCCGGACCGTGATACAGGATTTCCAGCCCCGTGGTGGGAAGAGAACCTAGTACCCGTAGCGTTGGACCGGGTACAAGATGGCGGCAAGGAGGCCGTTATCTGTGAGGAAGAAAAGGCGCGGAAAGTTGGCGCCGAAAGAAGAGCCTGGGGCTGGCCGGTGCCGAAGAGAAAGCATGGAGTACTCCGCCCAAAGAAGGGAGGCGCCAGCTCCAGGGCACGGAAGAAGAAAAAGAAGTACCTCAGCGGAGGAGTCAAGATGATGCGTGGGGATGGGGGTGGAGTCTGTTTAAGAGCGGGAAACGAGGACCCGTCTCCACTCTACCCAGTCTCAGCATTGACACCGCCGCCGTTACCAGCAAGATTGTCAGGGGCAGCGACGCCTTCACCACCGAGAGGAGTTGCAGCAGCTGCGCCTGTGGAGCCACCCTACGCCCCTGCGTCCTTCCAGAGGATCCGTCAGCAGCCGGGACAATCCCTGGGGGCATACATCCAGGCCCAAGCGGAGGAATGGAAGAGGGCCTGGCCCCCAGAGTAAGTCACCACTGCTGATCTGTTGTTTAAGTCCGGCGCCGTTTAGCCGGCAGAAGTTCTTTTAAAGTTTCACGGGACGAGCTCCCTTCTGTGTGTTCGTACGGGCAGTCGCCCCATCTAAGACCGGGAGCGCTGTTGCCAAGCCTCCGGGCGCCCATCTAAGACCGGGAGCGCTGTTGAGCCTCCGGGCGCTAGTTGAAAGAAGGACCGGGAGCGCTGCAGAAACCGCCGGGCGCGGGACTGGTGGCCGTCCAGAGGAGGAGAACTGGGCAAACTGATGGCCGTCCAGAGGAGGAGAGCTGCGCACACTGGTGGCCGTCCAGAGGAGGAGAGCTGCGCACACTGGTGGCCGTCCAGAGGAGGAGAACTGGGCACACTGGAGCCCTCTGTGTGGGTGCTGCGCCTATTGTGGACGGTATTGCAGACTTTACGTGCTTCTGTGTGTTTTAAGTAAGAGCCGTGCCGGGAGGCTCGGGTTTTAAGAGGGGAGGTATGCAGTGGGTGAGCAGACCCCCTGCAAAAGGGAGCATAGTTAACCCGGAAATGTTATTAATAAAAATGTTTTATTTGTATGTGCATGTGTATTGTGTTAGGGTACCCCTAGTGGCCGGGTGGGACGGCTGTCACCACAGTGGAGAGGAGGAGCCGGCAGAGACAAGGGGAGGAGAGAGCAAGGGTGTGAGGAAAAGATTAGATCAAGGGAGCAGTCGTCTCGGGGACAGGAGCGGAGCAGCAGAGCCGGGGCAGAGTGTGGGAGCTGGAAAGCAGGGAAGCCGGTGAGAAAAGGAGCGGGCGGAACCTCATAGTGTGAAGCAGTCCGGTGTGGGTCCGGGCTGTGGGTAGCCAGAAGTGGGAGCCGGGCGAAGTGGAGTAGTCAGGCACATCCCCACTGGAGGGGACGCAAGGACAGGCTTCCCCCAGCTAAGAAAGCGTATCACCACCTTTATTGCTTTGTTTGGGACTTTGTGAAGAATAAAAGAATGTTTGTTCATTGCATTGAACCCTGCCTGAAGAGTGTTTGTACGCCGGATAACATCTGCATCACCACCACACTCTGCCCCACCAAGTCATCTCCTGTCCCCATAGTGACGGTGGAACCAGGGGTAAGCCGGATTGCAAGGGCCACGACTACAAGGCCAGAGGCACCCCTGGCACCCCGTTACATTCATATACACTACTAGGGTATATAATGGGTTGTATCCAGTGGATGATCTGATTTTTTAGTGCCTCAATGAGCTGTTTTGCTTGAAGTTGTCCTTCAAACCTAGAGTTTGGAGTTTAATTGAGGAGTTTGATGAGTCACATTCACCAAGTCTCATTTATAAGCACAATGACAGGCAAGTCATGTTAAAGGGAACCCATCACCAAGTTTTTCCCTTATGAGCTGTGGCCACCACCAGTAATCCCTCCCAAATACTGTATATAAGAGCCCAGGCCGCTCTCTATAACATAAAAAACACCTTTAGAACACTCACCTAGGTGGTGGTCCGGTCCTATGGGTGATGCTGCTCTCTGTCCGGCGCCTCCACCATCTTGTGGGTTCGCCGTCCTCCTGTCCAGCCCGTGTACATGATGCGTCCTATGACATCCACACAGAGGCCTACATTGCGCTCTTGTGCACTTTGATCTGCCATGCTGAGGGCAAAATCAAAGCATTATAGTGCGCATGCACGGGTGGTCTTTGAGCTTTTCTTCTGCCTGCGCATTACAAGTACTTTGATCTGCCCGGTTGAAGGCAGATCAAAGTGCGCAGGAGCGGCCTCTGTGTGAATGAAGGAAGTGTCATGCATACAGGGCTGGGCAGGAGGATGGCGATCACACAACGTGGAGGAGGCGCCACACCGAGAACAGTGACCCCCATAGGACTGGACCGCCCCCTAGGTGAGTATTATAAAAGGTGGGGGTTTTTTTACATTCTACCTAGTGGCCTGGGCTCTTATATACAGTATTCTGGGATGCTGTATATAAGGGGTCACTGGTGGTGGCCACAGCTCATAAGGGAAAAGCCTGGTGACAGGTTACCTTTAAATAACCCGCTAAATTATGTATTCTCTTTGGTGATACAAAAACAATAACCTTAAACAAAACAAAAAAAAATTTGAGTGGCCATTTTACTTATCGGCAATCTGTCATATAAAAAAAATGCTATTAACATGCAGATATGGGGTTTATCTGCAGGTTAATAGCATTCTGAAGCCAGGTGGCCGCTGCACTGAAAATCCAGCTAATGTGAGTTAAAGGGAATCTGTGAGGTTTTTGCTATGTAATCTGAAGACAGCATGCTGCAAGGATTAAAACATAAAATTCAGGGATGCCTGTCTTGTCAAGGTGTTGATCTGTTGTTTATTTACTGTTTGTTTTAGCAGCAGGACGTATCATTGTTTGGACTACAATGTCACACGCATGGCAGCCTGACACGCTCCCTCCTGTGACTGACACCTCACTGTCAATGTACAATCTCTATAGAGCCTGGTGTGGGCGACAGCAGCTCTCTCAGCTCTACTACATGGCTAAGTTTGAAAAATTCTGTTTGTGTCAGAACAGGTGGATCTAGTCATTTAAGTGATACATGATTGGATTCAGGATCTCTTTACCTACATCATGATGCTCTCAGATGAGGTAGTAAAAACATATTCACAGGTTCCCTTTGATGAACTTTATTCCTCCCCACACCTCCAGTATTCAGTTATAGAGGTGCGGCAGGCCCGGTTTCAGTCAACGCTCAGTACATAGTGAAAGGTGGCTGTAACTGAGACCTCTGCAGTGACTGACAGCTGGCTCTGCAGTGCATCAGTACAGAGCTGGCTGTCAGTGCCAGGGGTGGTTATAGCCATTGAAGCCGGGCCGCACCATCTCTATAACTGGAAGCCGTAGGCTGCTGGGAGGAATAAAGTTAATTTCCTACCAGCAGCCAGACTTTCAGGACAGTGGCCGTACAGCTTCAGAAGTCTATTAACCCCTTGGTACAATTGTAAATAATGCGCTTTGATAAAAACCGCATCAAAAACGCATGCGTTTTCCATGCGTTTTTTTAGGTGCGTTTTTGAACACTTTTCAGTGATTAATAAAGTTGGTTGAACACAGACTTTAGGGAAAAAAAACCTGTGATGTCATTTCCTTCTCCACATTCTCTACATTCTCCATTGTGGAAACAGAGTGCCATAAGCAAGGCATAGACTCCACCTAATAAACAGAAAATAGTGACGGACATGAAATCATAACATCCATGTGCTGGAAAATAAAAAAAAAAATTGAAGGGAAAACTATAATAAAAAGGATCGATAAATAGAAAAGCATAGAAGGATGGATGGATAAACTGAAAGAAAAGCAAAGCATTGAAGGATGAACATATAGAGAGATGGAAATAAAAGATGGATGAGAACTCAAAGAGGCAACAACAAAACGTGGACCCCACAGGTTGTTATCCAATTCCTTGTGAGTGCAGGGATACCCCACATGTGGCCAAAAACCTATATTTGGATAAATGGGAGGGCTTGGAATGGAAGGAGCACCATTTGAATTTTGGAAAAGTTGAAATAAATTGCGCGCACCATGTCACATTACAAGGGCCTCTTGGGTACCTATACATTAGAAACCCCCCACAAGTGACCCCATTTTGGAATGTGGACCTCTCAAGGATTTTATTCAGGAGTATAGTAAGCATTTTGAATCCACAGGTACTTCACAAAAATGTTGCTGTAGCAACAATATTCTCACTGTTAGGCTATGTGGTTGTGATCCAGCGACACGGCGTCTAGTAGACAGTGTCAGCCTTCCTGCAGAGATGCGAGTGTTGTCCACGGGAGAACGCAACTGCTCATGCCCACGATTTGGGTTAAGGCTGCATGGGATTTCTAAAAATCCTTCCACTGTGCTTCTACTGCACAACGCAGCGTTATGGATGCAGGGAAAACACTCTGCACCCAAAATGCTACAAACCCTGATTGTGGGCACACTGCCTAAAATGCGTCAATGGTTGAATGGATGTCTAACATATATATAACGTCCCACCCCCCTGCATATAAGCTGGCACTCTTTAGTGCCTTTCATGTGGCACTAAAGGGTGCCTAGCCTTGTATTTAGCCAAAAAAACTAAATAAATAAATAAATAAATAAAAAAAATGACGTGAGGTCCCCCCTATTTTTGATAGCCAGCTAGGGTAAAGCAGACAGCTGTAGCCTGCAAACCACAGCTGACAGCTTCACCTTGGCTGGTGATCAATTTGGAGGGTTCCCCAAGCTGTTTTGTTTTTTTAATTATCTATAAATAAATAATTAAAAAAAACAAACGTGGGGTCCCCCCAAATTAGATCACCAGCCAAGGTGAAGCTGACAGCTGGGGTCTGGTATTCTCAGGATGGGAAGAGCCATGGTTATTGGACTCTTCCCAGCCTCAAAATAGCAGGCCGCAGCCGCCCCAGAAGTGGCGCATCAGTTAGATGTGCCATTCCTGGTGCTTCGCCCCAACTCATCCCGTTGCCTTGGTGCGGTGGCAAACGAGGTAATATATGGGGTTGATGCCAGATGTGTAATGTCACCTGGCATCAAGCCCAGCAATTAGTGATGTCACGGCGTCTATTTGACACCAGACTAATTGACTGTAAACAATAGGAAAAAAAATTGACAACAAAAAAAAATTTATTTGAAAAAACACTCCCCAACCATTTCCTCTTTCACCATTTTATTGAAAAGAAAAGAAAAAAAAAGGGTCCCTGTAATCCATTTTGGACGTCCCACGTCGACTCTGGACCTTCTAGAATATGGGGGCACGCTCAGGGAACGTGTCCCCTATTTTCTAGGAGTGCAGACCCTCCATTTGAGGAGAGTGGTTGCAAAGAATCTGCACCCACTCTCCCCGATCACAGCTGCAGTGTGCAGAGCAGCCGGCCAGCGTCTCTGAGCACAGTACTGAGCTGTCAGCTGCTCGGCACATGTGACCGGCACGCACTGTGAAGGAGGAGGGGGCCGCGGGGGATCAGCGCTGCGACAGGACAGGTACGGAATACCGGGGGACACCGGGGGCTTTCCTGAACTTTGCCAGGAAGTGAGGTCAACAGGAAACCTCTTGACCTCACTTCCAGGTAAAAGCCTGCGTTCTGTATGCCGATAAAGCATGCGGACCGCAACAAAAATGCAGCGAACTGAGGTGTAGCTGCGTTCTGACCCACATCATTGATTTCAACGGCTGGAGAATGCAGCTACACCGCACAAAAGAAGTGACATGCTGCTTTTTATCCGCACCGATTTTTGGCATCCAAAACATGGCATTGATTTTTCGGCTTTCTCATAGACTTTGATGGAGAAGCAGGACGCATGCAATTTGGCACTGAAACGCTGCGGTTCTAAACGCAGCGTTTGAGGAAAAAAACGCAACGTGTGCACATAGCCTTAAGGACGAAGCCAGTTTTGTACTTAATGCCCAGGCCATTTTTTGTAATTTTGACCAGTGTCCCTTTATAAGGCTATAACTCTGGAACGCTTCAATGGATCCTGGTGATTCTGAGATTGTTTTTTTGTGACATATTGGGCTTCGTGTTAGAGGTAAATTTAGGATGATATTTTTTTATTTTATTTGTGAAAAAATCTGAAATTTGACAAAAAAATTAAAAATTATGCAATTTTCAAACTTTTAATTTTTATGCCCATAAACCAGAGAGTTATGTCACACAAAATAGTTAATAAATAACATTTCCCACTTGTTTACTTTAGATCAGCGCAATTTTTAAAACAACATTTTTTGGGGTTAGGAAGTTATAAGGGTTCAAAGTTCATCAGCAATTTCCCATTTTTTCAAGAAAATTTACAAAACCATTTTTTTAGGGACCACGTCACATTTGAAGTGACTTTGAGAGGCCTAGGTGACAGAAAATACCCAAAAGTGACACTATTCTAAAACCTGCACCCCTCTAGGTACTCAAAACCACATCCAAGAAGTTTATTAACCCTTCAGGTGCTTCACAGGAACTAAAGTAATGTGGAATGAAAAAAAAATAAAAATTAACATTTTACCTAAAAATGTTGCTTTAGCACTAATTTTCTTACTTTTTCAAGAAGTAACACCAAAAATTGGACCTCACACTTTGTTACCCACTTTCTTATGAGCGCACCGATACCCCACATGTGGTCAGAAACCTTTGTTTGGGTAAATGGGAGTGCTTGGAACGAAAGGAGCAATATTTGAATTTTGGAAAGCAAATTTGGCTGAAACAGATTGCGGGCACCATGTTGCATTTACAGATCCCCTAAGGTACGTAAACAGCAGGAACCCCCCTCAAGTGACCCCATTTTAGAAACTAGAACCCTTAAGGCTTCTATCGAGGGGTATAGTGAGCATTTTGGACCCACAGGTACTTCACAGATTTTGATAACGTTACGTTGTCATATTGAAAATTGTCATTTTTTTTTCTCAAAAATGTTGCTTTAGCATCAATTCTCTCACTTTTTCAAGAGGTAATTCCAAAAATTTGACCCAAATGTTTGTTACCCACTTTTGTATGAGCGCGGTGATACCTCATATGTGGTCTGAAACCTTTGTATGGACAAATGGGAGGGCTTGGAACGAAAGGAGCAATATTTGAATTTTGGAAAGGAAAATTGGCTGAAAAAGATTGCGGGCACCATGTCGCATTTGGAGGACCCCTAAGGTACGTAAACAGCAAAAAAACACCACAAGTGATCCCATATTGGAAACTAGGCCTCTCAAGGAATTTATCTAGATGTTTGGTGAGTACTCTGAACCCCCAGGTGCTTCACAGAAGTTTATAACGTTGAGCCATGAAAATAAAAAAATAAAGTTTTACCACAAAATTGTTACTTCAACCAGGTAGCTTTTTTTTCACAAGGGTAACAGGAAAAAATTCACCATGAAATTTATTGTGCAGTTTCTCCTGAGTTTGGTGATATCTTATATGTGGGGAAATCAACTGTTTGGGCACACGGCAGGTCTTGGAAGGGAAGGAGTGCAATTTGACTGCAAAATTGGCTGGAATCAATAGCGGACACCATGTTGCATTAGGAGAGCCCCTGAGGTGCCTAAACAGTGGAGGTCCCCACACAAGTGACCCCATTCTGGAAAATAGACCCCTCAAGGCATTTATCTAGATGTTTGGTGAGTACCCTTAAACCCCAGGTGCTTCACAGAAGTTTATAATTTTGAGCTGTGAAAATAAAAAAAATACATTTTTACCACAAAATTGTTACTTCAACCACATAGCTTTTTTTTAACAAGAGTAAAAGGAAAATAAGCAGCATAAAATTTATTGTGCAATTTCTTCTGAGTATACTGATACCTTATGTGTGGTGGAAATCAACTGTTTGGGTGCACAGCATGGCTCATAAGGGAAAAAGTGCCATTTGACTGAACATTTGGCTGGAATAATTAGTGGACGCTATGTCGCATTTGGTAAGCCTTTAAGGTGCCTAAACAGTGGAGGTCCCCCACAAGTGACCCCATTCTGGAAACAATACACCTCAAGGCTTTTATCTAGGTGTATATTGAGCATTTTGAATCCACGAATACTTCACAGAATTTGATAAGCTTAGGTTGCCATATTGAAAATGTTCATTTTTTTCACAAAAATGTTTCTTTAGCATCACATTTCTCACTTTTTCAAGAGGCAACAACAAAACGTGGACCCCAAAGGTTGTTATCCAATTTCTTGTGAGCGCAGGGATACCCCATATGTGGCCAAAAACCTCTGTTTGGATAAATGGGAGGGTTTGGGATGGAAGGAGCACCATTTGAATTTTGGAAAAGTTGAAATAAATTGTGCGCGCCATGACACATTAGCAGGGCCTCTTGGGTACCTATACATTAGAAACCCCCCACAAGTGAACCCATTTTGGAAACTGGACCCCTCAAGGATTTTATTCAGGAGTATAGTAAGCATTTTGAATCCACAGGTACTTCACAAAAATGTTGCTGTAGCAACAATATTCTCACTGTTAGGCTATGTGGCCATGATACAGCGACACGGCGTCTAGTACACAGTGTCAGCCTTCCTACAGAGATGTGAGTGTTGTCCACAGGAGAATGCAGCTGTCCATGCCCACAATTTGGGTTCAGGCTGCTGTGGACTTTAGCTCTATTCTACCTGCATAGAACACTCTTGTCTCCGCAGCATAAATTGACATGCTGAGGCTCGGGAAGCTGCACCACAGGTCAGTTTATGCTGCGGAGAAAAGATGCACAGTGGGCACGAGATTTTTATAATAGACCGAAAGACTAATTTCTCTAAAATCAATTTTTATTTATGAATATTAAAATAATTAAATCAAGCCATATTTTTCATATGCAGCTATATCGGTCAGTGAGCACACACCCGGTCGTGCAAAGCTAGATGTACTTAAAGGGAGTATTAATCTAGGAGGGTGAGGTATAGCCCAAGATGATTTTACTCGTTAAAGGGATATCGCTATGATGTATGAATAGGGGCCAGATCATGAATCCCTAGTCTGTCTGCTTCCTAGCCGCGGAGGTTAATACGCCATAAAGTTTTGGGCGCCCCCGCTCGACGTCGGCTATCCCTAGTACACCCTAAGACCTAACTGTGTTCCAAGAATTGACCCAAAGCCCAAAGGGGTATAATTAGTGCTGAAGTCAAAGTGGTTCAATCATACTAGGTGCATAGTCAGAACACTAGTAAATGTTAAGTATGATTGCTGGTCATAGACAAAATCCCCAATCGGAATATTTACGCACTCGCTCCCCTCTAACAATATATGAGGGAGTATTACAGGTAGCCTCTTAGGTCTGCTATCCAGTGCATTCGACCAACAAATTAGTTCATGGACCTGTAATTATTTGAATCCCAGTTGGGTAAACTTATCTTGCTGGAGGATGAACTCCCAGAAGAATCCCGACGCGTTTCCCCCACTTTGTTTGGGGTTCATCATGGGATGTTACCACAATGTGACAATGCACACATTCCAGGTCACCTTCCAGTCTCCAGTGTCCTGCAAACAGATCCCTTTAAATGCTGTATGAAGTGAGCAAAATAGTCCTCCTGTCCGATGCAGGGAGGACCTCAGCAACCCACCCTGTCAGTACGGGGCTGAATAGGATCCGCATGGGATTTCTATAAATCCTTCCACTGTGCTTCTACTGCACAGCGCAGCGCTATGGACGCAGGGAAAACACTCTGCGCCCAAAACGCTACAAACCCTGATTGTGGGCACATAGCCTAAAATGCTACAATGGATGAATGGATACATGTCAAACATATATAACGTCCCACCCCCTGCATATTCTAAGCTGGAGCCCTTTAGTGCCTTTCATGTGGCACTAAAGGGTGCCTAGCCTTGTATTTAGCCCAAAAAGAAAAAAAAGAATTAAAATAAATGACGTGGGGTCCGCCCTATTTTTGATAGCCAGCTAGGGTAAAGCAGACAGCTGTAGCCTGCAAACCACAGCTGACAGCTTCACCTTGGCTGGTGATCAATTTGGAGGGCTCCCCAAGCGGTTTTTTTTTTTAATTATTTATAAATAAATAATTTAAAAAAAACAAACAAACGTAGGGTCCCCCCAAATTAGATCACCAGCCAAGGTGAAGCTGACAGCTGGGGTCTGGTATTCTCAGGGTGGGAAGAGCCATGGTTATTGGACTCTTCCTAGCCTAAAAATAGCAGGCTGCAGCCGCCCCAGAAGTGGCGCATCCATTAGATGCGCCAATCCTGGCGCTTCGCCCCAGCTCATCCCGCGCCCTGGTGCGGTGGCAAACGGGGTAATAAATGGGGTTGATACCAGATGTGTAATGTCACCTGGCATCAAGCCCAGCAATTAGTTATGTCACGGCGTCTATTTGATACCAGACATAATTAATTGACAGTAATAAAAAAAAAAAATTGACAACAAAAAAAAAAAATTATTTGAAAAAACTCTCCTCAAAAACATTCCCTCTTTGACCAATTTACTGAAAAGAAAAAAAAATCGGGTCCCTGCTTTAATCCATTGTGAAAGTCCCGCGGCGATTCTGGACCTTCTAGAATATGGAGGGCACGTTCAGGGAACGTATCCCCCATTTTCTAGGAGTGCAGACCCTCCATTTGAGGAGAGTGGGTGCAAACAATCTGCACCCACTCTCCCCGGGTCACAGCTGCAGAGTGCGAGCAGCCGGCCAGCGTCTCTGAAAGCAAAGCAGGAAGCTGAGCTGACAGCCGCGCTCTGCACATGTGACCAGCGTCTGCTGTGAAGGAGGAGGGGGCCGCGGGGGATCAGCACTCCGACAGGTACGGGGGACACCGGGGAACACCGGGGTAGGAATAGGGGGTGACCTGACAGGGCCTGGGGAGCAGTTTTCTGTCGTATGTGTCATAGCACATACGACAGAAACCAGAGGAAACGGGTAAATGCGGCCGGCGCCATGTTGGATTTTCGGGAGGAAGGGGTGGGGGTCGGGGGGACACTTTGGCGACACCGGGGGACCGAGGATGAGATTTATCTCCCATCTGACATGTTTGTTCATGCCAGATGGGAGATAAATGATTTTTTACCGGCGTGGTCATTTACTGTAAGGTGATCATCGGTAAACGGTGTTTACCGGTGATCACGTGAGCGGGGACCGGAAAAACCGGCCTGAATCATGATCTCCAGGGTCTCAGCTACCCCAGGCAGCTGAGACCCCGGAAATTTTCCGACTCTGGGGGGCGCTAGACCCTTTTTTCCGACCGCCGTTAAAAAGCGGCGGTTTGGAAGAAGCACCCTAATTTGTCGCCGTTAAAAGGCGTATCGGCGATCGTTAAGGGGTTAACCTGCTAATTAATCCCATACGTACTGTTCAATGGCATTTTTCACATTACAGGTTCCTTTTAAAATGTAAGGAAAGTCTCTAAGCAAGATGTTAATCTTCTGTATTTTATATATACAGTATCTGGGTCTATAGATCACCCTCATAATATGTCATATATTTGTTTACATCTTATATCCTCTAAGAAGTTTCTAAGCAGGAAAAAATAATGTAGCATTTTTTTATGGTTCCTCAAGCAATTTTTGGGGGGCTGTCATCCATTCTTATAGTCCAGGGGCCAATAGTAATGAATTATTGGCATTAGACTAGAGAAGGTGATCGTAGCAGCCTGATCATAGCATGCTCCATTATTTAGCTACATGGATGTACAACATCTGCCCCTACATCTGCTCTTAGGGTATTTACTCACCTTGTATGTTAGGCTGGTTTCACACTTGCGTTGAACGGCATCCGTTGCATTGCGTTGTGTGACGGATGCAACGGATGTGTTGCATATAGTGGCACAACGGATGCAACGGATGCTGCAAAACAACGCAATTCGTTTTTGTTTTTTTTCACAGTTTTACTGTCGACAGACTATTGTGAACGATCACCTGATCAGTCACAGTAGCCGGCCGCCGGGTGATCAGCCGATCAGTCACAGTAGCCGGCCGCCGGGTGATCAGCCGATCACTCACAGTAGCCGGCCGCCGGGTGATCAGCTGATCGTGATCGTTCGGTCACCGACAATGTGTGCAGGGGCGGAGTGCGAAGTGGGTGGAGCCGAGCGGGGCCATGGCTGAGGACGTCAGTGCCGCGGGGACTGCATCGCTGGGGGACAGGTGAGAGAGTGTGTGTGTGTGTTTTGTGTGTGAGGGAGGGAGCGGAGCCGAACGGGGAAGTGTCGGGCTCCCGGCACACCTAACCAGGGTCCCTTGGTTACCCGATGTGTACCCTGGTTACAGGTGGAAGGAGCCAGAGAGAGTATGCGCAGTGAAATCCAAAGGATTCCGCTGCTCAAAAAAACGTTACATGCTGCGTTCCTTCCGCCCGACGCAGCATCAAAATAACGACGCTGCGTCGTCCGGCGGATGCAACACTGACACTTGCGTTACAGTGCGTCATCCATACAAGTCTATGGAGAATAGCGCAGTGCATTAACGGACTGCGCTATTCTCCATAGTGACTCCGCTGAACGCAAGTGTGAAACTAACCTTAATCGGAGGTCAATCCAGGAGTTCAGAAGGTCTGGCTTCCTCAGCTGTTTCCTTCTGCATTCATACAGTAAGCAAACCCCAAGGTCCCAGTCTGCAACCAGAAGCAAAGATGACTAACATGAGAATGCCATACCTGCACCTCTAAAGGGGTTTTATTGCATATAGATTATGGAGACAGATTGGGGCTGTATGTAGGAGAAGGAGGGACGGAGGAAGAAAGGAAGGATTTGAAGCCTTATGTAGGAACAGATTTACCATACATGGGGAGATATATTAATAGATCAAAGAAAAAGAAGAGAGAAAGCCACGGCACAGTCCATCCAATATTCCGAAGTGCTTTATTTAATTCAAATGGTGCAGGTAAAAATAGCGGGGAAAAAGCCAAGTGCAGGCCCCCAATGGACGACGGCTGATTCGCACCTCCTTGTGCTTCAACGGGTTCAATCAATTGGACCCATTGAGGTACAAGGAGGCGCGAAACGGCCGTTGTCTATTGGGGGCCTGCACCGGACTCTTTCCCCGCTATTTTTACCTGCACCATTTGAATTAAATAAAGCTCTTCGGAATATTGGATGGACTGTGCCGTGGCTTTCTCTCTTCTTTTTTGGATTGTATTTGGACTTTCTACTGCTCTGACCACGTGTACCCGCGACCATTTCCTATAATGGATGACCTGGAGGTGACCTACCCCTTCCCGGTGTAAAGGTATTGCGCGGTTGATGCAAAACAGTTTCTACGTATTGCTTGTTAGATATATTAAAATTATTGTATGTAGACTGAAAAAATAAAATATTTCAAATGAATAATAATAACAACACAGTACCGGACCATGTTACAAAGCCACACATCTTCTGCTCGCAGGTTGTAGGCGTTGGGGACAAACCAGGGAAAATAATGTGCTTTTCCTTCTGAAGTTTTTGGATCCATGTGGAGAATTGGGATAAGCAGATCTTTAAAGGCACGCCGTCATCCACTTGTTGCTATTATAAAGCAGAATCGGAGCATTATACAAACTGCATTAAGATAAGCAATATGATACAGCCGAACTGAGATAAGAGTTTCAAAAATAAAAATCTTTTTCCTTTGTTGCTCAGCAATATTAAAATGAATCTGTCACCAAGTTTTTGCCACCTAGAGCAGCATAATGCAGAAACGGAGATCCTGATTCTAGCGATGTGTCACTTATTGAGCTGCTTAGTGTAGTTTTGTTAAAAATCGCAGTTTAATCAGCAGTAGATTATCATTACAGGACTACTTGGCGTGATGCAGGTAGTCCAGAATATTCCTGAGCTCTGTATAACTGCTGGATCTGCAGCTGAGAAAACATTGATTTTATCAAAATGTCAGCAAACAGCTCAGTAAGTGACACATGGCTGGAATCAGGGTCTCTGTCTCTACATTATTATGCTCTCAGATGGGGGAGCAAAAACCTGGTGACAGATTCTCTTTAAAGGGATGAGGCAGTGAGTGTCTGGTGACATGCACACGTCCTGAATGGGATGAGTGAACGACACCTGCCTGGCAGGAGCCTATCAATGTGACGTCGCCAATATGGAAATAACCCTTTAATGAGATGTAAACACAGGTACCTGCTTTATTCCGGTCAGCTCCGTGCAAAAATCGTAAAGAACTGGGTGCTCTTGTGGCTGCACATACGTGTGAAACTCCGACTCAATTTCTCCATGGGACGTGTTTAATAAAACTGCAGGGAACTCAACTGAAATAAGAACATATATACATATATATTACACCAGTGTGTGACAGAATCCAGGACGCATCCAATGACCTCAACCACTTAGAAGTAAAAATCTAAAGTTAGATAGATACTGTATTTTTCAAACTATAAGACGCACTTTTTTTCCCCCAAAATTTTGTGGAAAGTGGGAGCTGCCTCTTATAGTCCGATGGC